>NC_071438.1:786864-1051864 GCF_017976375.1 Cuculus canorus
ACAAAATCCCTCTTTTTCCATGCAAATCCCCCATTTTTTCACCCAAATCCCCCATTTTTTCACCCAAATCCCCCGTTTTTTCACCCAAATCCCCCGTTTTTTCACCCAAATCCCCCGTTTTTTCACCGCAATCCCTCTCTTTTCCCAAAAAAACCCCTTTTCTCCTGAATTCCGTGTTTCCCGGCAGCCTCTCGGCCGCCCTCAGCGCGGAAGCCAAGGAGGAGAGCAAACGTCCGCAGGGGCTGCTGCAGGGTGAGGAGCGCCTTCGGAGCGGAACGCGGGATTCGGGAGCGGAAAAGGGGGGATTTGAGGGGAAAAGGGAGGATTTGGGGGGAAAAAGGGGGGGATTTGGGGGCAAAAAAGGGGGATTTGGGGGGAAAAAGGGGGGATTTGGGGGGAAAAAGGGGGATTTGGGGGAAAAAGGGGGATTTGGGGGAAAAAGGGGGTATTTTGAGGGTAAAAAGGGGGATTGGGGGGGGAAAGGGGGATTTGGGGGTAAAAAGGAGGATTTGGGGGGAAAAAGGGGGGATTTGGGGGGAAAGGGGGATTTGAGAGGGAAAAGAAGGGATTTGGGGGGAAAAAAGGGGATTTGGGGAGCAAAAAGGGGGATTTGAGGGGAAAAAGGAGGATTTGGGGGGAAAAAGGGGGGATTTGAGGGTAAAAAGGGGGATTTGGGGGAAAAAGGGGGGATTTGAGGGGAAAAAGGAGGATTTGGGGGGAAAAAGGGGGGATTTGAGGGTGAAAAGGGGGATTTGGGGGGAAAAAAGGGGGTAATTGAGGGTAAAAAGGAGGATTTGGGGGGAAAAAGAGGGGATTTGGGGGGGAAAGGGGGATTTGGGGGGAAAAAGGGGGGATTTGAGGGGAAAAAGGAGGATTTGGGGGGAAAAAGGGGGGATTTGAGGGGAAAAAGGAGGATTTGGGGGGAAAGGGGGGATTTGGGGAGCAAAAAGGGGGATTTTGAGGGCAAAAAGGGGGATTTGGGGGGAAAGGGGGAATTTGGGGAGCATAAAGGGGATTTGGGGGCAAAAAGGGGGGGTTGGGGAGTAAAAAGGGGGATTTTGGGGGGGGGCGGGGGTATTTGAGGGGAAAAAGGGAGGATTTGAGAGGGAAAAGAGGGGATTTGGGGAGCAAAAAGGGGGATTTGGGGCGGAAGGAGGTTTTGAGGGGGAAAAGGGGTTTTTTGAGGGGAAAAAGGGGGATTTTGAGGGGGAAAAGTGGGATTTTGAGGGGGAAGTGGAGATTTTGAGGGGGAAAAGTGGGTTTTGAGGGAGAAAAGTGGGTTTTGAAGGGGTAAAGTGGGATTTTGAGGGGAAAAAGGGAGTTTTGAGGGGGAAAAGGGAGATTTTGAGGGAGAAAAGTGAGTTTTGAGGGGGAAAAGGGAGATTTTGAGGGGGAAAGGGGGTTTTTGAGGGGAAAAAGGGGGATTTTGAGGGGGAAAAGTGGGTTTTGAGGGGAAAAGTGGGGTTTTTTGGGGAAAAGGGAGTTTTGAGGGAGAAAACTGAGTTTTGAAGGGGAAAAGGGAGTTTTGAGGGAGAAAATTGGGTTTTGAGGGGGAAAAGTGGGGTTTGAGGGGGAAAAGGGAGTTTTGAGGGGGAAAAGGGGGATTTTGAGGGGAAAAGGGGGATTTTGAGGGAGAAAAGGGGAATTTTGAGGGGAAAAGGGGAATTTTGAGGGGGAAAAGGGAGTTTTGAGGGGGAAGAGGGGAATTTTGAGGGGGTAAAGTGGGTTTTGAGGGAGAAAATTGGGTTTTGAGGGGGAAAAGGGGGATTTTGAGGGGGAAAAGTGGGGTTTGAGGGGGAAAAGGGAGTTTTGAGGGGGAAAAGGGGGAGTTTGAGGGGAAAAGGGGGATTTTGAGGGGGAAAAGTGGGTTTTGAAGGGGAAAAGTGGGTTTTGAGGGAGAAAATTGGGTTTTGAAGGGGGAAAGGGGGGGTCTGAGGGGGAAAAGGGAGTTTTTAGGGGGAAAAGGGGGATTTTGAGGGGGAAAATGGAGATTTTGAGGGGGAAAAGAGGGATTTTGAGGGGGTAAAGTGGGTTTTGAGGGGAAAAAGGGGAATTTTGAGGGGGAAAAATGGAGATTTTGAGCGGGAAAAGTGGGTTTTGAGGGAGAAAATTGGGTTTTGAAGGGGAAAAGGGGGACTTTGAGGGGGAAAAGTCATTTTTCTGGGGGAAAAGGGTGTTTTGAGTTGGAAAATGGGGGTTTTGAGGGGGAAAAGTGGGTTTTGAGGAGGAAAAGGGGGATGTTGAGAGGGGAAGAGGGGGATATTTGTGGGGGAAAAGATGGCTGCCACGTCCGCCGCTGCCGTTCCAGCCCATTCCGGCCCCGTTTACGCCCTGGCCTCCACGGAGCGGCTCCTGCTCAGCGCCAGCGACGGCGAAGTCAAGGCCTGGGCCTGGTCCGAGCTGGGCAAGAAGGTGGGTGCCCCCCCATTTCGGGGGGCCCCCAGTCCCGTTCTGGGGTCCTCCTCATTTGGGGGCTTCCCAGGCGCCATTTTGGGGTCCTCGGGCCCTGTTTTGGGGGTCCCGTTTCCTGTTTTGGGCTCCCCAGTCCCGTTTTGAGGGTCTGTGGCTTCTATTTTGGGGTCCCTTCTCCCATTTTTGGGGTCCCTTTTCCCATCTGGGGTCCCTTTTCCCATTTTGGGGTCCCTTTTCCCATTTTTGGGGTCCCTTCTCCCATTTTGGGGACCCTTTTCTGACTTTTGGGGTCTCTTTTCCCATTTTTGGGGTCCCTTCTCCCATTTTGGGGTCCCTTCTCCCATATTAGGGTCCCTTTTCCCATTTTTGGGGTCCCTTCTCCCATTTTGGGGACCCTTTTCCGACTTTTGGGGTCTCTTTTCCCATTTTTGGGGACCCTTTTCCCATTTTTGGGGTCTCTTTTCCCATTTTTGGGGTCCCTTCTCCCATTTTGGGGTCCCTTTTCCCATTTTTGGGGTCTCTTTTCCCATTTTTGGGGTCCCTTTTCCCATTTTTGTGGTCCCTTCTCCCATTTTGGGGTCTCTTCTCCCATATTAAGGGTCCCTTCTCCCAATTTGGGGTCCCTTTTCCCATTTTTGGGGTCCCTTCTCCCATTTTGGCGGTCCCTTCTCCCATATTGGGGTCCCTTTTCCCATTTCTGGGGTCCCTTCTCCCATTTTTGGGTCCCTTCTCCCGTATTGGGGTCCCTTCTCCCATCTTGGGGACCCTTTTCCCATTTTTGTGGTCCCTTCTCCCATTTTGGGGACCCCTTTCCCATTTTGGGGGTCCCTTTTCCCATTTGGTGGTCCCTTCTCCCATATTGGGGACCCTTTTCCCATTTTGGGGGTCTCTTCTCCCATTTTTGGGGACCTTTTTCCGATTTTTGGGGTCTCTTTTTCCATTTTGTGGTCCCTTCTCCCATTTTGGGGTCCCTTTTTCCATTTTTGGGGTCCCTTCTCCCATATTGGGGACCCCTTTCCCATTTTTGGGGTCCCTTCTGCCATATTGGGGTCCCTTTTCCCATTTTTGTGGTCCCTTTTCCCATTTTTGGGGTCTCTTTTCCCATTTTTGTGGTCCGTTTTCCCATTTTGTGGTCCCTTCTCCCATTTTGGGGTCCCTTTTCCCATTTTTGTGGTCCCTTCTCCCATTTTGGGGACCCTTTCCCATTTTTGGGGTCCCTTCTCCCATATTGGGGTCCCTTCTCCCATTTTGGGGTCCCTTTTCCCATTTTTGGGGTCCCTTCTCCCATTTTGGGGACCCTTTCCCATTTTTGGGGTCCCTTCTCCCATATTGGGGTCCCTTCTCCCATTTTGGGGACCCTTTTCCCATTTTTGGGGTCTCTTCTCCCATTTTTGGGGTCCCTTTTCCCATTTTTGGGGTCCCTTCTCCCATTTTGGGGTCCCTTCTCCCATTTTTGGGTCCCTTCTCCCATTTTAGGGGTCCCTTCTCCCATATTGGGATCCCTTTTCCCATTTTTGGGGTCCCTTCTCCCATTTTTGGGTCCCTTCTCCCATTTTGGGGTCCCTTTTCCCATTTTTGGGGTCCCTTCTCCCATTTTGGGGTCCCTTCTCCCATTTTAGGGGTCCCTTCTCCCATATTGGGATCCCTTTTCCCATTTTTGGGGTCCCTTCTCCCATATTGGGGTCCCTTCTCCCATTTTGGGGGTCCCTTCTCCCATTTTGGGGTCCCCATTTTTGGGGTCCCCCCCCATTTGGGGCTCACCTTTGTCCCCCAGGGTTGCCGGGAGCTCTGGACCCGCCGCCCCCCCTGCAGGTGAGTGGAGGGCCCCCCCCTCTCCTCAGGGCCCCCCAAAAGTGGGGCTGGAGACCCCCCCCGAGCCCGGGGACCCCCAAATCTGAGCCCTTCCCCCCCGCAGGAGCAGCCTGGAGGTGCCCGAGGTCAACGCCCTGGAGGTCGGCGCCAGGGTGAGCCCCAAGTGACCCCTGAATGACCCCTGAGTGACCCTCCTTTGACCCCCGTACCCCCGAGGGACCCCATGTGACCTGATGTGACCCCCAAGTGATCTCTGTGACCCCCTAAATGACCCCGTGTGACCCCTGTGTGACCTCTATATGACTCTGTGTGACCTCTGTGATCCCCTAAGTGACCCCCATGTGATCTGTGTGACCCCTAAGCGACCTCTGTGTGACCTCTGTGATCGCTAAGCGATCCCTGTGACCCCTAAGTGACCCCTGTGTGACCTTTTCAGCCCCCTAAGTGACCCCCATGTGATCCCTGTGACCCCCATGTGACCCCAAGTGACCTCTGTGTGACCTCTGTGATCGCTAAGCGATCCCTGTGACCCCTAAGTGACCCCTGTGTGACCCCTGTGACCCCATGTGACCTCTGTGACCCCTAAGTGACCTCTGTGTGACCTCTGTGACCCCATGTGACCTCTGTGACTCCTAAGTGACCTCTATGTGACCTCTGTGATCGCTAAGCAATCCCTGTGACCCCTAAGTGACCCCTGTGTGACCCCATGTGACCTCTGTGACCCCTAAGTGACCTCTGTGTGATTGCTAAGTGATCCCTGTGACCCCTAAGTGACCCTGTGTGACCCCATGTGACCCCTGTGACCCCCAGTGACCTCTGTGACCCCAAGTGACCTCTGTGTGACTTCTGTGATCGCTAAGCGATCCCTGTGACCCCTGTGTGACCCCCAAGTGACCTCTGTGTGACCTCTGTGATTGCTAAGTGATCCCTGTGACCCCCAAGTGACCTCTGTGACCCCTAAGTGATCTCTGTGTGACCTCTGTGATCGCTAAGTGATCCCTGTGACCCCATGTGACCTCTGTGACCCCTAAGTGACCTCTGTGTGACCTCTGTGATCGCTAAGCAATCCCTGTGACCCCTAAGTGACCCCTGTGTGACCCCTGTGACCCCATGTGACCTCTGTGACCCCTAAGTGACCTCTGTGTGACCTCTGTGATCGCTAAGCGATCCCTGTGACCTCTAAGTGACCTCTGTGTGACCCCCAAGTGACCTCTGTGACCCCTAAGTGACCTCTGTGTGACCTCTGTGATCGCTAAGCAATCCCTGTGACCCCTAAGTGACCCCTGTGACCCCATGTGACCTCTGTGACCCCTAAGTGACCTGTGTGTGACCTCTGTGATCGCTAAGTGACCCCTGTGTGACCTCTGTGACCCCCAAGTGACCTCTGTGTGACCTCTGTGATCGCTAAGCGATCCCTGTGACCCCTAAGTGACCCCATGTGACCCCATGTGACCTCTGTGACCCCTAAGTGACCTCTGTGATCGCTAAGCGATCCCTGTGACCCCTAAGTGACCCCTGTGACCCCCAAGTGACCTCTGTGTGACCTCTGTGATCGCTAAGCGGTCCCTGTGACCCCTAAGTGACCCCATGTGACCCCTGTGACCCCCAAGTGACCCCCGTGTCCCCCCAGGAGTCGCTGGTGCTGGCGGGGGGCGACGGCGCCGTCCGCGTCCTCGACCTGGAGACGGGGACCTTCACCGTGAGGGGGGACACGGGGGGGATATGGGGGGATATGGGGGGACATTGGGCGGATATTGGGGGATATGGGGGGATATTGGGGGATATTGGGGGACATTGGGGGGATATTGGGGGGATATGGGGGGATATGGGGGGACATTGAGGGGGTATGGGGGGATATGAGGGGATATTGGGGGATATGGGGGATATTGGGGGATATGAGGGGACATTGGGGGATATTGAGGGGATATTGGGGGATATTGGGGGATAGGGGTGAATATTGGGGGGATATGGGGGGATATTGGGGAGATATTGGGGGGATATTGGGGGGATATGGGTGAATATTGGGGGATATGAGGGGATATTGGGGGACATTGGGGGGATATTGGGGGGATTTGAGGGGATATTGAGGGGATCTGAGGGGATATTGAGGGGATATTGGGGGATATGAGGGGATAATGGGGGACATTGGGGGGATATTGGGGGATATGAGGGGATATTGGGGGGATATGGGGGGATATTGGGGGATATTGAGGGGATATGGGGGGATATGAGGGGATATGGGGGGACATTGGGTGAATATTGGGGGGATATGGGGGATATTGGGGGGATATTGGGGGACATTGGGGGGATATTGGGGGGATATGGGGGATATTGGGGGGATATGAGGGGATATGGGGGGATATGGGGGAATATGAGGGGATATGGGGGGACATTGGGTGAATATTGGGGGGATATGGGGGATATTGGGGGGATATGAGGGGATATGGGGGGATATGGGGGAATATGAGGGGATATTGGGGGACATTGGGGGGATATTGAGGGGATATTGGGGGGATACGGGGGGACATTGGGGGGGTATGAGGGGATATTGGGGGACATTGGGGGGATATTGGGGGATATGAGGGGATATTGGGGGGATATTGGGGGACATTGGGGGGATATGAGGGGACATTGGGGGATATTGGGGGATATTGGGGGGATATGAGGGGATATTGGGGGACATTGGGGGGATATTGGGGGGACATTGGGGGATATTGGGGGATATTGGGGGGATATGAGGGGATATTGGGGGGACATTGGGGGACATTGGGGGGACATTGGGGGTCACGGGGACACACGAGGCACAGAGCCCTTTCCCCGCGCCGGTGACAAGAGAGGGGGGGACACAGATGGCACTTGGGGACATTTGTGGGTGTTGGCACAACCCAATGGGTGTTTTGGGGACCCCCCCCCCCCATCTTGGGGACACCTTTTTGGGGGGGGGGGGGCGCTGTGACATCGCTGTGTGTCCCCAACAGCACGAGCTGAGGGGACACCAGGACTACGTCCACTGTCTGGCGCTGAGGGGACCCCACCAGTGTCTGTCGGGGGGCGAGGACGGCACCGTGCGACTTTGGGGTGACCCCGAGTGTCCCCAAGTGTCCCCAACACCCCCCAAAGTGTCCCCAACGCCCCCCAAAGTGTCCCCGAGTGTCCCCAACCACCTCCTGTCACCCCAACTCCGACCCCCTGTGTCCCTCGTGATCTTCCTCATCCCCCCTGTGTCCTCCGGGTGTCCCCCATTGTCACCCCCTGTGTCCCCAAGTGTCCCCAACACCCCCCGAAGTGTCCCCAACACCCCCCAAGTGTCCCCAACACCCCCAAAGTGTCCCCGAGTGTCCCCAACCACCTCCTGTCCCCCCAACTCCGACCCCCTGTGTCCCTCATAATCTTCCTCATCCCCCCCTGTGTCCTCCTGGTGTCCCCCATTGCCACCCCCACGTGTCCCCAAGTGTCCCCAAAGTGTCCCCAACACCCCCAAAGTGTCCCCAAGTCACCCCGAGTGTCCCCAACACCCCCTGAGTGTCCCCAACCACCTCCTGTCCCCCCAATTCCGACCCCCTGTGTCCCTCATGATCTTCCTCATCCCCCCCGTGTCCTCCTGGTGTCCCCCATTGTCACCCCCAAGTGTCCCCAACACCCCCCCAGTGTCCCCAACACCCCCCAAAGTGTCCCCAACACCCCCCAAAGTGTCCCCAAGTGTCCCCAACCACCTCCTGTCCCCCCAACTCCGATCCCCCTGTGTCCCTCATGATCTTCCTCATCCCCCCCTGTGTCCCCCTGGTGTCCCCCATTGTCACCCCCAAGTGTCCCCAACACCCCCCAAAGTGTCCCCAACACCCCCCCGAGTGTCCCCAAGTGTCCTCAACACCCCCCAAGTGTCCCCAACTCCTGTCACCCCCCACGTCCCCAAGTGTCCCCAACCCCAGACCCCCCCCCAGTGTCCCCCCCAAACCCCTCATGCCCGCCATGTCTCTAACCCGCTGACCCCCCCCGATGTCCCCAACCCCCCCCTGTGACCCCCACATGTCCCCAAGTGTCCCCCAAACCCCCCTCTCGGTGACAACCCCCCCCTTCTCTTTCCCCCCCAGATCTGCGCAGTGGCTCTCAAGTTCAGGTCATTGAGGTGCACAAATACCCGGTGAGGCCACGCCCCTTCCTCTTAGGCCACGCCCCCTATTTAGACCACGCCCCTTTTTCTCAGGCCACGCCCCCTTCTCAAACAGACTGTGTCCCCCCTTTCTATGCGGTGTCCTTATTTTCAGGCCACGCCCCTCCGCTCAGGCCACGCCCCCTCCTCTTAGACCACGCCCCCTTCTCCAAACACACCGTGCTCCTCCCTTCTATGCAGTGTAGTTACTCTCAGGCCACGCCCATCCCCTCAGGCCACGCCCCCTCTGGCCACGCCCCCTCCCCTCAGCCCTCACTCCCAGTCTCCCCAGTATGACCCCAGGGGTCTCCCAGTCCCCTCCAGTATGGGCCCTGGGGTCTCCCAGTCCCTCCCAGTATGACCCGAGGAGGCTCCCAGTGCCTCCTAATCAGGCCCAGTGCCTCCCAGTATGACCCGAGGGGGCTCCCAGTGCCTCCCAGTATGGCCCAGTCTCTCCCAGTACAGCTCCAGGGGGTTCCCAGTGCCCCCCAGTATGACCCAAAGGGGCTCCCAGTGCCTCCCAGTCCCCACCAGTATGTCTCCAGGGGCTCCCAGTGCCTCCCACTTCCCCCCAGTATGGCCCAAAGGGGCTCCCAGTGCCTCCCAGTCCCCACCAGTATGTCTCCAGGGGCTCCCAGTGTCTCCCAGTTGGGCCCAGTGCCCCCCAGTACGGCCCTGGGAGCTCCTAGTTCTCCCCAGTATGGCCCCAGGGGCTCCCAGTGCCTCCCAGTTCCCCCCAGTATGGCCCCAGTGCCTCCCAGTCCCCCCCAGTATGGCCCCAGGAGCTCCCAGCTCCCCCCAGTATGACCCAAGGCGGCTTCCAGTGCCTCCCAGTATAGCCCAGTACAAACCAGTCCCCCCTTTTTCCCCCCTCCAGGAATGCAGCCGCCCCCAGTACGGCAAATGGATTCGCTGTTTGGCCACCGATTCCGACTGGATGGTGAGGGGGGGGGGGGGCAAGTGGAGGAGGAGGGCAATTGGGGGGGTTGGGGGGCAATTGGGGGGCAATAGGGGGCATTGGGGGGGCAATAGGGGGTAATTGGGGGGGCAATAAGGGGCATTGGGGGGGCAATAGGGGGTAATTGGGGGGGCAATAAGGGGCATTGGGGGGGCATTGGGGGCATTGGGGGGGCAATAAGGGGCATTGGGGGGCAATAAGGGGATTGGGGGGGCAATAAGGGGCATTGGGGGGGCAATAAGGGGGTAATTGGGGGGCAGTTGGGGTTGGGGGCACTTTGGAGGAGTTGGGGGGCAATAGGGTGGCTTTGAGGGGGCAGTTGGGGAGATTTTGGGGGGCAATAGGAGGGATTGGGGGGACAGTGAGGGGTTTTGAGGGGGCAATTGGGGGGTGGGAGGGCAATAAAGGGGTTATGGGGGCAATTGGGGGGCTTTGAGGGGGGCAATTGGGAGTTGGGGGGGCAGTGGGGGGGTACTTTGGGGTCCCTCTCCCCCCACGCTGAGGTTTTGGGGGGGCAATAGGGAGGTTTTGGGGGGCAATAGGGAGGTTTTGGGGGGCAATAGGGGGGATTTGGGGGGGCAGCGGGGGGGTACTTTGGGGTCCCTCTCCCCCCCGCTGAGGTTTTGCGGGGGGCAATAGGGAGGTTTTGGGGGGAATAGGGAGGTTTTGGGGGGCAATAGGGGGTGAGGAGGTACTTTGGGGTCCCTCTCCCCCCGCTGAGGTTTCGGGGGGGGCAATAGGGAGGTTTTGGGGGGCAATAGGGAGGTTTTGGGGGGCAATAGGGGGGATTGGGGGGGCAGTGAGGGGGTACTTTGGGGTCCCTCTCCCCCCGTGCTGAGGTTTTGGGGTCCCCCCCAGGTGTGCGGGGGGGGCCCCGCGTTGACGCTGTGGCACCTGCGCTCCGTCACCCCCACCACCGTCTTCCCGCTGCCGCCGTGCCAGCACCACGTGCTCTTCCACCAGGACCTGGTGAGCCCCCAGTACAGACCAGTACGGACCAGTATAGACCAGTACAGACCAGTATAGACCAGTACAGACCAGTACAGACCAGTATGGCCCAGTATAGGTTAATGGAAGCCAATAGGACAGCGTAAAGCTCCATAAACCGATATAAACCATTAGAAGACAGCGGTAATCAGTGTAAATCAGCCCAGTATAGACCAGTAGGGACCAGTACAGACCAGTAAGGACCAGTATAGCCCAGTAGAAACCAGTACAGACCAGTATGGGTTCATTCAAGCCCATAGGACAGCGTAAAGCTGCAT
The DNA here is from genome assembly GCF_017976375.1 of Cuculus canorus. NCBI lineage: Eukaryota > Metazoa > Chordata > Aves > Cuculiformes > Cuculidae > Cuculus > Cuculus canorus. The sequence continues at coordinate 797,462 of NC_071438.1, forward strand.
AAAGTGATATAAACCATTAGAAAACAGTGGTAATCAACATAAATCAGCCCAGTATGGACCAGTACAGCCCAGTAAGGACCAGTGCAACCCAGTAGAAACCAGTATAGCCCAGTAGAAACCAGTACAGCCCAGTATAGCTTAATTGAAGCCAATAGGACAGCGTAAAGCTGCATAAAGTGATGTAAACCACTAAAAGGCAGTGGTAATCAGTGTAAATCCGCTCAGTATGGACCAGTACAGACCAGTAGGGACCAGTATAGCCCAGTAGAAACCAGTACAGTCCAGTATAGCTTAATTGAAGCCAATAGAACAGCGTAAAGCTGCATAAAGTGATGTAAATCACTAAAAGGCAGTGGTAATCAGTGTAAATCAGCCCAGTATGGACCAGTATAGACCAGTACAGACCAGTACGGACCAGTATAGCCCAGTAGAAACCAGTACAGTCCAGTATGGGTTCATTCAAGCCAATAGGACAGCGTAAAGCTGTATAAACCAATATAAACCATTAGAAGACAGTGGTAATCAGTGTAAATCAGCCCAGTATAGACCAGTAGGGACCAGTACAGACCAGTAAGGACCAGTATAGCCCAGTAGAAACCAGTACAGACCAGTATGGGTTCATTCAAGCCAATAGAATAGCGTAAAGCTGCATAACCCATATGAACCATAAGAAGACAGTGGTAATCAGTGTAAATCAGCCCAGTATAGACCAGTACGGACCAGTACAGACCAGTACAGACCAGTAGGAACCAGTATAACCCAGTAGAAACCAGTACAGTCCAGTATAGTTTAATTGAAGCCCATAGGACAGCGTAAAGCTGCATAAACCAATATAAACCATTAGAAGACAGTGGTAATCAGTGTAAATCAGCCCAGTATGGACCAGTAAGGACCAGTACAGACCAGTAAGGACCAGTATATCCCAGTAGAAACCAGTACAGACCAGTACAGCTTAATTGAAGCCAATAGGACAGCGTAAAGCTGCATAAACTGATATAAACCATTAGAAGACAGCGGTAATCAGTGTAAATCAGCCCAGTATGGACCAGTATGGACCAGTATAGATCAGTACAGCCCAGTAGGGACCAGTATAGCCCAGTAGAAACCAGTACAGTCCAGTATAGGTTAATGGAAGCCAATAGGACAGCGTAAAGCTGCATAAACTGATATAAACCATTAGAAGACAGCGGTAATCAGTGTAAATCAGCCCAGTATGGACCAGTACAGCCCAGTAAGGACCAGTACAGCCCAGTACAAACCAGTACAGCCCAGTATAGCTTAATTGAAGCCCATAGGACAGCGTAAAGCTGCATAAACCGATATAAACCATTAGAAGACAGCGGTAATCAGTGTATATCAGCCCAGTATGGACCAGTACGGACCAGTAAGGACCAGTACAGACCAGTAGAAACCAGTATAGCCCAGTAGAAACCAGTACGGCCCAGTATAGCTTAATTGAAGCCAATAGGACAGCGTAAAGCTGTATAAACCCATATAAACCATTAGAAGACAGTGGTAATCAGTGTAAATCAGCCCAGTATGGACCAGTAGGGACCAGTATAGACCAGCGCAACCCAGTAGAAACCAGTATAGCCCAGTAGAAACCAGTACAGTCCAGTACAGGTTAATTGAAGCCCATAGGACAGCGTAAAGCTGCATAAACCAATATAAACCATTAGAAGACAGCAGTAATCAGTGTATATCAGCCCAGTAGGGACCAGTAGGGACCAGTACAGACCAGTAAGGACCAGTACAGCCCAGTAGGGACCAGTATAGCCCAGTAGAAACCAGTACAGTCCAGTACGGGTTAATTGAAGCCAATAGGAGAGCGTAAAGCTGCATAAACCAATATAAACCATTAGAAAACAGTGGTAATCAGTGTATATCAGCCCAGTAGGGACCAGTATGGCCCAGTTCATCCCAGTAAGGGTGTGGTTTCCGGCAGGTTCTGGCGGGGGGTCCAGGCCCGGCCCTGCATCAGCTACAGCTCAGCGGAGACCTCCGAGCGCGCGTTCCCTGTTCACCGCCGGCCCTGCGCTGCCTCTGCCTCCACCAACGCTCCCCCGAGCACCGCGTGAGCCGCGGGAACAAAGGGGTTAACGGGGCGGGAAAGGGTTAAATGGGGGTAAAAGGGGGGCAGGAAGGGGTTAAATGGGGGTAAAGGGGGCAGGAAGGGGTTAAATGGGGGTAAAAGGGGGGCAGGAAGGGGTTAAATGGGGTAAAAGGGGGGTGAGGGGGGCAGGAAGGGGTTAAATGGGGGTAAAAGGGGAGAGAGGGGGGCAGGAAGGGGTTAAATGGGGGTAAAAGGGGGGTGAGGGGGGCAGGAAGGGGTTAAATGGGGGTAAAAGGGGGAGAGAGGGGGGCAGGAAGGGGTTAAATGGGGGTAAAAGGGGGAGAGAGGGGGGCAGGAAGGGGTTAAATGGGGGTAAAAGGGGGGAGAGGGGGGCAGGAAGGGGTTAAATGGGGGTAAAAGGGGGAGAGAGGGGGGCAGGAAGGGGTTAAATGGGGGTAAAAGGGGGAGAGAGGGGGGCAGGAAGGGGTTAAATGGGGGTTAAAGGGGGGCAGGAAGGGGTTAAATGGGGGTAAAAGGGGGGAGAGAGGGGGGCAGGAAGGGGTTAAATGGGGGTAAAAGGGGGGTGAGGGGGGCAGGAAGGGGTTAAATGGGGGTAAAAGGGGGGCAGGAAGGGGTTAAATGGGGGTAAAAGGGGGGAGAGAGGGGGGCAGGAAGGGGTTAAATGGGGGTAAAGGGGAGTGAGGGGGGCAGGAAGGGGTTAAATGGGGGTAAAAGGGGGGCAGGAAGGGGTTAAATGGGGGTAAAAGGGGGGAGAGAGGGGGGCAGGAAGGGGTTAAATGGGGGTAAAAGGGGGGTGAGGGGGGCAGGAAGGGGTTAAATGGGGGTAAAAGGGGGGTGAGGGGGGAAGGAAGGGGTTAAATGGGGGTAAAAGGGGGGCAGGAAGGGGTTAAATGGGGGTAAAAGGGGGGTGAGGGGGGCAGGAAGGGGTTAAATGGGGGTAAAAGGGGGGAGAGAGGGGGCAGGAAGGGGTTAAATGGGGGTAAAAGGGGGGAGAGAGGGGGCAGGAAGGGGTTAAATGGGGGTAAAAGGGGGGAGAGAGGGGCAGGAAGGGGTTAAATGGGGGTAAAAGGGGGTGGGAGGGGTTAAAGGGGTGGGGCTTAAAGGAAATGGGAGGGGCTTAGTGGAGTGGGAGTGGCTTAGCAGAGTGGGGGCTTAATGGAGTGATAGTGGCTTGGCAGAGTGGGAGGGGCTTAGTGGAGTGGGAGGGGCTTGGTAGAGTGTGTGAGGCGTAATGGAGTGGGAGTGGCTTAGAGTGGGTGCTTAGTGGAGTGGGCGGGGCTTAATGGAGTGGGAGTGGCTTAGAGTGGGTGCTTAGCGGAGTGGGAGGGGCTTAGTGGAGTGGGAGGGGCTTAGCAGGGGGCTTAATGGAGTGGTAGTGGCTTAGTGGAGTGGGCGGGGCTTAGTGGAGTGGGAGGGGCTTAATGGAGTGGGAGTGGCTTAGAGTGGGTGCTTAGTGGAGTGGGTGGGGCTTAATGGAGTGGGAGTGGCTTAGAGTGGGTGCTTAGTGGAGTGGGAGGGGCTTAGCAGAGTGGGCAGGGCTTAATAAAATGGGGGTGGCTTAGCGGACTGGGCGGGGCTAAGTGAGTGGGTGGAGCTTAATGAGTGGGTGGGGCTTAATGGAGTGGGTTGGGCTTGTGGGGGGCAGTGGGTTTTGGGGTGTTCCCTTCCCCTCCGCCATTTTGATGGGGTCCAGGAGGGCAAACGAGGGGTTCGGGATGGGGTTTTGGGGCTAAAAATGGAGATTTTGGGGCTAAAGTTGGGGGTTTTGGGGCTAAAGTTGAGATTTTGGGGCTAAAGTTGGATTTTTGGGGGTAAAGTTGGGGATTTTGGGGCTAAAGATCGATTTTGGGTCTAAAGTTGGAGATTTTGGGGCTAAAGTTGGGGATTTTGGGTCTAAAGTTGGGGATTTTGGGGCTAAAGTTGGATTTTTGGGGGTAAAGTTGGGGATTTTGGGGCTAAAGTTGGGGATTTTGGGGCTAAAGATGGATTTTTGGGTCTAAAGTTGGGGATTTTGGGGCTAAAGTTGGGGTTTTTGGGGGTAAAGTTGGGGTTTTTGGGGCTAAAGTTGGGGATTTTGGGGCTAAAGTTGGATTTTTGGGGCTAAAGTTGGGGATTTTGGGGCTAAAGTTGGGGATTTTGGGGCTAAAGATGGATTTTTGGGTCTAAAGTTGGAGATTTTGGGGCTAAAGTTGGATTTTTGGGTCTAAAGTTGGAGATTTTGGGGCTAAAGATGGATTTTTGGGTCTAAAGTTGGGGATTTTGGGGCTAAAGTTGGGGATTTTGGGGCTAAAGTTGTATTTTTGGGTCTAAAGTTGGAGATTTTGGGGCTAAAGTTGGATTTTTGGGTCTAAAGTTGGAGATTTTGGGGCTAAAGTTGGGGTTTTTGGGTCTAAAGTTGGATTTTTGGGTCTAAAGTTGGGCATTTTGGGTCTAAAGTTGGAGATTTTGGGTCTAAAGTTGGAGATTTTGGGGGCAAAGTTGGATTTTTGGGGCTAAAATTGGGAATTTTGGGTCTAAAGTTGGGGATTTTGGGGCTAAAGTTGTATTTTTGGGGCTAAAGTTGGGGATTTTGGGTCTAAAGTTGTATTTTTGGGGCTAAAGTTGGGGATTTTGGGTCTAAAGTTGGAGATTTTGGGTCTAAAGTTGGAGATTTTGGGGCTAAAGTTGGGGATTTTGGGTCTAAAGTCGGGGGTTTTGGGGTCTAAAGTTGTTTCTTTGGGTCTAAAGTCGGGGTTTTTGGGTTTAAAGTCGGGGTTTTTGGGTCCAAAGTTGTTTCTTTGGGTCTAAAGTGGGGGTTTTGGGGTCCCCTCAGGTGCTGACGGTGGGTGGGAACAGCCCCAAGATCGATGTCTTCACCAATCTCGGTTATCGCGCCTTCTCCCTCGCCTTCGCCTGAGCGCACCCCAAAACCCCCCCGGGACCCCCAAAATCCCCCTCAGGACCCCCAAATTCCCCCCGGGACCCCCAAATTCCCCCCAAGATCCCCAAATCCCCTCCAAGACCCCCAAAATCCCCCCAAAGATACCCAAAATCCCCCTCAAGATACCCAAAATCCCCCTCGGGACCCCCAAAATACCCCCCGGGACCCCCAAAATCCCACCCCAGGACCCCCAAATCTCCCCCCGGACCCCCAAAATCCCCCCCGGGACCCCCAAATCCCCCAACAGAGCCCTCAGCGGCGTTTGGTTTGTATTTCTCGGTGTCGTTTGTTCCTTATGGGGGAATCGGGATATGGGGCAGCCGTGGGGCAGAGCTTGGGGGGGCTGTGGGGCAGGATTTGAGGCTATGGGGCGGGATTGGGGCTATGGGGCAGCCGTGGGGCAGGATGTGGGGCAGAACCTGGGGCTATGGGGCAGGATTTGGCGCTGTGGGGCAGGACTTGGCGCTATGGGGCAGCCATGGGGCAGGATGTGGGGCAGAACTTGGGGCTATGGGGCAGGATTTTGTGCTATGGGGCAGGATTTGGGGCTATGGGGCAGCCGTGGGGCAGGATGTGGGGCAGGACCTGGGGCTATGGGGCAGGATTTGAGGCTATGGGGCAGGATTTGGTGCTATGGGGCAGCCGTGGGGCAGGATTTGAGGCTATGGGGCAGCCGTGGGGCAGGATGTGGGGTAGGATTTGGCGCTATGGGGCAGCCGTGGGGCAGGATTTGGGGCTATGGAGCAGGACTTGGCGCTATGGGGCAGGATTTGGGGCTATGGGGCAGGATTTGAGACTATGGGGCAGGATGTGGGGCAGGATTTGGCTCTATGGGGCAGGACTTGAGGCTATGGGGCAGGATTTGGCGCTATGGGGCAGGCGTGGGGCGGGCTCTGTCCCCCGGGACCTCCGAGCGGCCATCGAGTCGCGAGGGCGGGGCCAGAGCGGCGCGCGGGGCTGGGTTGGGGGGGGGGCGGTGTGTGTATATCAGGGTCGGGTGTGCGATTAAACCATAGAGTCGTGCGGGCGGGGCCAGAGCGGCTCTATCGCTTTCCTCTCCTATTTCCGGTTCCGGCCGGAAGTCGAGGGGGAGCGGAGCGGCTTCCGGCGGGTCTCGCGCGGGCAGAAGCGATGGCGGCGCTGCTCGGGGGGGCGCGGGGCGCGCTGGCCGGTACGGGGCGGGGGGAGGGGAGGCGGAACGGGGGGTGCGGGGGGAGAGGAGAGGGGAGGGGGGGGAAGGGAGAGGGGGGGTCAAGGTCATGGGGGGAAGGGGTCATCCCGGCCACGTGACCCGCGTGTATTTCCCCCCCGGGGTCACCCTTTTGGGGGGGCTCCTGCCCCTCCCCCACCCTCTTACCCCCCCCCTTCACCCCCTCCCCCACTTCATTAAATCACTATCAGCCCCTCCCCCACCCAATTAACCCCCCTTATGCCCCTCCCCCACCCAATTAAGCCCCCCTTATGCCCCTCCCCCAATTAATTAACTCCCCCTTGTGCCCCTCCCCCACTTAATTGTACCTTTTTAGCCCCTCCCCCTCCCAATTAACCCCTTTTAGCCCCTCCCCCACTTAATTAACCCCTCGTTGTGCCCTTCTCCCACCTAATTAAGTCCCATTTCAGCCCCTCCCCCACTTAATTATGCCCATTTACCCCTCCCCCACCCAATTAGGCCCCTTTTTACCCCCTAATTAACCCCCTTTTACCCCCTCCCCACCCAATTAACCCCCTTTTAGCCCCTCCCCCACTTAATTATGCCCATTTACCCCTCCCCCACCCAATTAAGCCCCTTTTTACCCCCTAATTAACCCCCTTTTACCCGTCCTCCTCCCAATTAACTCCTTTTACCCCTCCCCCACTTAATTGACCCCCTTTTACCCCTCCTCCTCCCAATTAACCCCTTTTTACCCCTAATTAACCCCCTTTTACCCCCTCCCCACCCAATTAAGCCCTTTTTACCCCCTAATTAACCCCCTTCCACCCCCTCCCCCACCCAATTAAGCCCCTTTTACCCCTCCCCCTCCCAATTAAACCCCTTTTTACCCCTAATTAACCCCCTTTTACCCCCTCCCCCACTTAATTAACCCCCTTTTACCCCTTCCCCCACCCAATTAAGCCCCTCCCAACTTAATTAACCCCCTCTTACCCCCTCCCCCACCCAATTAAGCCCATTTTTACCCCCTAATTAATCCCCTTTTACCCTCTCCCCACCCAATTAACCCCCTTTTACTTCTCCCCACTTAATTAACCCCCTTTTACTCCTCCCCCACCCAATTAACCCCCTTTTTACCTCCTAATTAACCCCCTTTTACCCCCTCCCTCTCCTAATTAAGGCCATTTTTCCCCCTCCCCTCCCAATTAACCCCCTTTTTACCCCCTAATTAACCCCCTTTTACCCCTCCCCACTTAATTAACCCCCTTTTACTCCTCCTCCACCCAATTAACCCCCTTTTTACCTCCTAATTAACCCCCTTTTACCCCTCCCCTCCCAATTAATCCCTTTTATCCCCTCCCCCACCCAATTAAGCTCCTTTTTACCTCCTAATTAACCCCCTTTTACCCCTTCCCCTCCCGATTAACCCCCTTTGATCCCCTCCCCCACCCAATTAAGCCCCTTTTTCCCCCTAATTAATCCCCTTTACCCCCTCCCCCTCCTAATTAAGGCCATTTTTCCCCCCTCCCCCACCCAATTAAGGCCATTTTTCCCCCCTCCCCCCCCCAATTAAGGCCCTTTTTCCCCCCTCCCCCCCCAATTAACCCCCTTTCTCCCCCCCCTAATTAACCCCCGCCCCCCTCCCCTAATTAACGGCGGGTTAACGAGCAGCCGTGGGGCGGCGCTGGGCGGCGGCGCGAGCGCTGTCGGCCGAGGCCAAAGCGAAGGCGTCGTTCGTCCGCGACAAACCGCACGTCAACGTGGGAACCATCGGACACGTCGACCACGGCAAAACCACCCTCACGGCCGCCATCACCAAGAGTGAGCGGGGGAGGGGCCTAGGCGGGAGGGGGAGGGGCTTAGATGGGAGGGGGAGGGCTTAAATGGGCAGGGGAGGGGCTCAAAGGTGAGAGAGAGGGGCTGAAATGGGAGTGGAGGGGCTGAAATGGGAGGAGGAGGGGCTTAAAGCTGAGAGGGAGGGGCTTAAAGCTGAGAGGGAGGGGCTTAAAGAGTGGGGGAGGGGCCCAAAGATGAGAGGGAGGGGCTTAAATGGGAGTGGGAGGGGTTTAAAGCTGAGGAGGAGGGGCCCAAAGATGAGAGGGGGGCTTAAATGGGAGGGGAGGGGCTCAAAGATGAGAGGGAGGGGCTTAAATGGAAGGAGGAGGGGCCAAAGTTGAGGAGGAGGGGCTTAAAGCTGAGAGGGAGGGGCTTAAAGGGGAGGGGCTCAAAGATGAGAGGGAGGAACTGAAATGGGAGGAGGAGGGGCTTAAAGCTGAGGGGGAGGGGCCCAAAGATGAGAGGGAGGGGCTGAAATGGGAGTGGAGGGGCTTAAATGGGAGGAGGAGGGGCTTAAAGCTGAGAGGGAGGGGCTTAAAGAGTGGGGGAGGGGCTGAAACGGGAGGGGGAGGGGCCAACCTTGAGAGGGAGGGGCTGAAATGGGAGGAGGAGGAGGGGCATAAAAGGGCAGGGGAGGGGCTCAAAGATGAGAGGGAGAAGCTTAAATGGGAGGAGGAGGGGCCAAAGTTGAGAAGGAGGGGCTTAAATGGGAGGGGAGGGGCTCAAAGATGAGAGGGAGGGGCTTAAATGGGAGGGGAGGGGCTTAAATGGGCAGAGGAAGGGCTCAAAGATGAGAGGGAGGGACTTAAATGGGGGGAAGTTGAGAGGGAGGGGCTTAAATGGGAGTGGGAGGGGCTTAAAGCTGAGAGGGAGGGGCTTAAAGAGTGGGGGAGTGGCCCAAAGATGAGAGGGAGGAGCTTAAAGGGAGGGGAGGGGCTTAAATGGGGGGGGCTTAAAAGGGCAGGAGAGGGGCCCAAAGATGAGAGGGAGGGGCTTAAATGGGAGTGGGAGGGGCTTAAAGCTGAGGGGGAGGGGCCGAAAGATGAGAGGGAGGGGCTTAAATGGGAGGAGGAGGGGCTTAAAAGGGCAGGGGAGGGGCCCAAAGATGAGAGGGAGGGGCTTAAATGGGAGGAGGAGGGGCTTAAAGCTGAGGGGGAGGGGCCCAAAGATGAGAGGGAGGGGCTTAAATGGGAGGAGGAGGGGCTTAAAAGGCTTTCACTGCTGTTTCGCCCCTTTTCTCCCCCCTTTTCTCCCCCCTTTTCTCCCCCCTTTTCTCCCCCCTTTTCTCCCCCCCTTTTCTCCCCCCTTTTCTCCCCCCTTTTCTCCCCCCTTTTCTCCCCCCTTTTCTCCCCCTTTTCTCCCCCCTTTTCTCCCCCCTTTTCTCCCCCCTTTTCTCCCCCCTTTTCTCCCCCTTTTCTCCCCCTTTTCTCCCCCCTTTTCTCCCCCCTTTTCTCCCCCCTTTTCTCCCCCCTTTTCTCCCCCCTTTTCTCCCCCCTTTTCTCCCCCCTTTTCTCCCCCCTTTTCTCCCCCCTTTTCCCCCCTTTTCCCCCCCCTTTTCTCCCCCCTTTTCCCCCCCTTTTCCCCCCCTTTTCTCCCCCCTTTTCTCCCCCTTTTCCCCCCCTTTTCTCCCCCCTTTTCCCCCCCCTTTCCTCCCCCCCGTTCTCCCCCCTTTTCTCCCCCCCTCTTCTCCCCCCCTCTTCTCCCCCTGTCTCCCCCATTCCCCCCCCTTTTCTCCCCCTTTTCTCCCCCTTTTCTCCCCCTTTTCTCCCCCCTTTTCCCCCCCTTTTCTCCCCCCTTTTCCCCCCCCTTTTCTCCCCCCTTTCCTCCCCCCCCTTTTCCCCCCCTTTTATCCCCCCCTTTTCTCCCCCCTTTTCTCCCCCCTTTTCTCCCCCTTTTCTCCCCCCTGTCCTCCCCCCTTTCCTCCCCCCTTTTCTCCCCCCTTTTCTCCCCCTTTCACCCCCTTTTCTCCCCCTTTCACCCCCTTTTTCCCCCTTTTCTCCCCCTTTCACCCCCTTTCTCCCCTTTTCTCCCCTTTTCACCCCCTTTTTCTCCCCTTTTCCTCCCCTTTTCACCCCTTTTCACCCCTTTTTCTCTCCTTTTCACCCCTTTTCACCCCCTTTTCTCCGCTTTCTCCCCCCTTCACCCCCTTTCTCCCGTTTTCACCCCCTTTCTCCCCCCTTTCACCCCCTTTCTCCCCCATTTTCACCCCCTTTCCCCCTTTTTCTCCCTTTTTTGCCCCCCGGCTGCCCATTTGCCTCCATTTTAACCCCCTTTTTTCTCCCTTTTTTCCCCCCCCCATTTTCCCCCCCTTCCCCCCCATTTTCCCCCCCTTCCCCCCCATTTCTCCCCCCTTCCCCCCCATTTCTCCCCCCCTTGCCCCCCATTTTCCCCCCCCCTTTCTCCCCCCCAGTCCTGGCGGAGTCGGGCTCGGCGCGGTTCCGCCCTTACGAGGACATCGATTCGGCGCCGGAGGAGCGAGCGCGCGGCATCACCATCAACGCGGCTCACGTCGAGTACGAGACGCCGGCGCGGCACTACGCCCACACCGACTGCCCCGGCCACGCCGACTACGTCAAGGTAGGGGGCACCCCAAAAACCCGCTGACCACCCCCCCAGAGCACCCCAAAACCCGCTGACCACCCCCAGACCCACGGAACCCCAAAAAACCCAACCTTAGGCCCCAAAAAACCCAACTTTAGACCAAAAAATCCAACTTTAGACCCAAAAACCCCAACTTTAGACCCCAAAACCCCGACTTTAGGCCCAAAAAATCAACTTTAGACTCAAAACCCCAACTTTAGACCCAAAAACTCAACTTTAGACCCAAAACCCCCAACTTTAGACCCAAAAACCCCAACTTTAGACCCAAAAACCCCAACTTTAGACCCAAAAACCCCAACTTTAGACCCAAAATCCCCGACTTTAGACCCAAAAACCCCAACTTTAGACCCAAAATCTCCAACTTTAGACCCAAAAAACCCAACTTTAGTCCCAAAACCCCGACTTTAGACCCAAAAACCTCGACTTTAGACCCAAAAACCCCAACTTTAGACCCAAAAACCCCAACTTTAGACCCAAAACCACCAACTTTAGACCCAAAAACTCAACTTTAGACCCAAAAACCCCAACTTAAACCCAAAAAACCCAACTTTAGACCCAAAAATCCCAACTTTAGACCCAAAAATCCCAACTTTAGCCCCAAACCCCCGACTTTAGGCCCAAAAAATCAACTTTAGACTCAAAACCCCAACTTTAGACCCAAAAACTCAACTTTAGACCCAAAACCCCCAACTTTAGACCCAAAAACCCCAACTTTAGACCCAAAAACCCCAACTTTAGACCCAAATCCCCAACTTTAGACCCAAAAACCCCAACTTTAGACCCAAAAACCCCAACTTTAGACCCAAAACCACCAACTTTAGTCCCAAAAACCCCGACTTTAGACCCAAAAATCCCAACTTTAGACCCAAAAACTCAACTTTAGACCCAAAAAACCAACTTTAGACCCAGAAAATCCAACTTTAGACCCAAAACCTCCAACTTTAGACCAAAAAATCCAACTTTAGACCCAAAACCCCCAACTTTAGACCCAAAACCCCAACTTTAGACCCAAAAACCCCAACTTTAGACCCAAACCCCCCAACTTTAGACCCAAAAAACCCAACTTTAGACCTAAAATCCCGACTTTAGACCCAAAATCCCAACTTTAGACCCAAAAAACCCAACTTTAGACCCAAAACCCCGACTTTAGACCCAAAAATCCAATTTTAGACCCAAAAACCCAACTTTAGACCCAAAAACCCCGACTTTAGACCCAAAACCCCGACTTTTGACCCAAAGAAACAACTTTAGACCCAAAACCCCCAACTTTAGACTCAAAAATTCCAACTTTAGACCCAAAAACTTCAATTTTAGACCCAAAAATCCAACTTTAGTCCCAAAAATCTCAATTTTAGACCCAAAAACTTCAATTTTAGACCCAAAAATCTCAATTTTAGACCCAAAATCTCAATTTTAGACCCAAAAACCCCGACTTTAGACCCAAAAATCTCAATTTTAGACCCAAAACCTTCAATTTTAGACCCAAAACCCCCAACTTTAGACCCAAAAATCCAATTTTAGACCCAAAAATCCCAACTTTAGACCCAAAACCCCGACTTTAGACCCAAAAACTCAACTTTAGACCCAAAAACTCAACTTTAGACCCAAAAACTCAACTTTAGACCCAAAACCCCCAACTTTAGTCCCAAAAATCCAATTTTAGACCCAAAAATCTCAATTTTAGACCCAAAAATCCAATTTTAGACCCAAAAACTTCAATTTTAGACCCAAAATCCAATTTTAGACCCAAAAACTTCAATTTTAGACCTCAAAATCCCAATTTTAGACCCCAAAATCTCAATTTTAGACCCAAAAATCTCAATTTTAGACCCAAAAACTTCAATTTTAGACCCAAAAATCTCAATTTTAGCCCCAAAACCCCAACTTTAGCCCCGAAAACCTCAGTTTTAGACCCAAAACCCCCCTAATTTCAGACCTTAAACCCCGACTTTAACCCCAAACCCCCAAATTTCGCTCCCAAGAAGAGCCCCAAACCCCAAAACCACAATTTTCGACCCAAAAAGCCGAACTTTAGCCCCAAAATTTGCAATTTTAGTCCCCAAAAAAACCGCTTTGGAGTCAAAACCTCAAACTTTGGGGCCAAAAACTTCAACTTTAGCCCCAAAAATAGCCCCAAACCCTAAAAAGGGTTGAAAAGCCCTCAAATTCAGCCCCTGAACCCCCAATTTTAGCCCCAAAAAACGCCCAAAAGTAAAAAAAAGGGCGTTTTAGACCCAAAAAAATTCACTAAAATTAAAAATTTCAATTTTAGACCCAAACTTTGTAAATTTTGACCAAAAAAAACCAACTTTACCCTCAAAAAAACGCCTCAAACCCAAATTGGAGACCCAAAAACCTGAATTTTAGCCCCAAAAATCAACCGAACCCCCAAAAAAGGTAATTTTAGGTCCGAAAAACCCCAATTTTAGACCCAAAATTTCAATTTTAGACCCAAAATTTCAATTTTAGACCAAAGAAGCCCAATTTTGGCCTCAAAATCCCAAACTTTCGCCCCAAAATCCCAAACATTCGCCCCAAAATCAACTTTCACCCCAAAACCCTCAATTTTCGCCCCAAAACCCTCAACTTTCGCCCCAAAAACCCCAACTTTCACCCCAAAAACAGAGCCCTAAAGCCCAAAAGAACCATTTTAGCCCCAAAACCCGCCATTTTGAACCCAAAATCCCCCATTTTGAGCCCCAAAATCGCAGCCCGACCCCCCCCGTACGCCCTCCCCGACGGTGTCAACATGGAGGGGGTACCCCAAAACCCCTCAGGGCACCCCAAAACCCACTGCCCCCCCCCCTTTTTCCCCTCTAAACCCCAACTGCCGCCTCAGCTCCCGCCGCCATTTTGTGTTCTTCCCCCTTCCTCATTTCCTCCCCCATTTTGGGGTCCCCCTTTCACTTAGGGGTCTCCCCTTCATTTTAGGGGTCCCCCCGCCATTTTGTCCCCCCCTTACTTTGGGGTTCCCCCATTTTCCCCCCTAAACCCCAACTGCCGCCTCAGCTCCCGCCGCCATTTTGTCTTCTTCCCCCTTCCTCATTTCACCTCCATTTCGGGGTCCCCCCTTTCACTTAAGGGCCCCAATCCCACACTTAGGGGTCTCCCCCTCACTTTAGGGGTCCCCCCGCCATTTTGTCCCCCCCAAACTTTGGGGTTCCCCCCTTTTCCCCCCCTAAACCCCAACTGCCGCCTCAGCTCCCGCCGCCATTTTGTCTTCTTCCCCCTTCCTCATTTCTCCCCCATTTTGGGGTCCCCCCTTTCACTTCGGGGTCTCCCCCTCATTTTAGGGGTCCCCCCCGCCATTTTGTCCCCCCCCTTAACATTGGGGTCCCCCCCTTTTCTGCCCCCCCAGAACATGATCACGGGCACCGCCCCCCTGGACGGCGCCATCTTGGTGGTGGCGGCCACCGACGGTCAAATGCCCCAAACGAGAGAGCACCTCCTGCTGGCGAAGCAGGTACGGCGCTATGGGGCAGAGCTGTGGGGCAGGGAGCTATGGGGCAGGGAGCTATGGGGCAGGGAGCTATGGGGCAGAGCGCTATGGGGCGGAGCTATGGGGCACCTCCTGCTGGCGAAGCAGGTACGGCGCTATGGGGCAGAGCTGTGGGGCAGAGCGCTATGGGGCAGAGTCTATGGGGCAGAGAGCTATGGGGCAGGGAGCTATGGGGCAGGGAGCTGTGGGGCAGAGCTATGGGGCAGAGCGCTATGGGGCACCTCCTGCTGGCGAAGCAGGTGCGGCGCTATGGGGCAGAGCTGTGGGGCAGAGCTATGGGGCAGGGATCTGTGGGGCAGGGAGCTATGGGGCACCTCCTGCTGGCGAAGCAGGTACGGCGCTATGGGGCGGGGATCTATGGGGCAGAGAGCTATGGGGCAGGGATCTATGGGGCAGGGATCTGTGGGGCAGAGCGCTATGGGGCAGGGAGCTATGGGGCACCTCCTGCTGGCGAAGCAGGTACGGCGCTATGGGGCAGAGCTATGGGGCAGGGAGCTATGGGGCAGAGCTATGGGGCACCTCCTGCTGGCGAAGCAGGTACGGCGCTATGGGGCAGAGCTATGGGGCAGAGATCTGTGGGGCAGAGCGCTATGGGGCAGGGAGCTATGGGGCAGAGATGTGGGGCAGAGCTATGGGGCAGAGATGTGGGGCAGAGAGCTATGGGGCAGAGGTGTGGGGCAGGGAGCTATGGGGTAGAGAGCTATGGGGCACCTCCTGCTGGCGAAGCAGGTACGGCGCTATGGGGCAGAGCTATGGGGCAGAGATGTGGGGCAGAGCGCTATGGGGCGGAGCTATGGGGCAGAGCGCTATGGTGCAGAGCTGTGGGGCAGGGAGCTATGGGGCAGGGATGTGGGGCACAGAGAGCTGTGGGGCACAGAGAGGTGTGGGGCAGAGAGGTGTGGGGCAGAGAGGTGTGGGGCAGAGCTATGGGGGAGAGATCTATGGGGCAGAGGTGTGGGGCAGAGAGCTGTGGGGCAGGGATCTATGGGGCAGAGCTGTGGGGCAAATGTGTGGGGCAGGGATCTGTGGGGCAGAGAGCTGTGGGGCAGAGCTGTGGGGCAGAGAGCTATGGGGCAGAGAGGTGTGGGGCAGAGAGGTGTGGGGCAGAGAGCTGTGGGGCAGAGCTGTGGGGCAGAGAGCTGTGGGGCAGAGAGAGAGCTGTGGGGCAGAGGCAGCGGGGGGGATGTTGGTTTGGATCAAGATCTGTGGGGCTGGGGGTGGATCTATGGGTCCGGATCCGGATCTATGGGGCAGAGGAGGCCCCTGTGGGTCGCGCTATGGGTCTGCCCCACATCCTGCCCCATAGATTGGGTCAGAACCCGTGGTTTTAAGGCATAAAGATGGCAGCTGTGGGTCTGGATTGGGATCTATGGGGCTGGGGGTGGATCTATGGGTCCGGATGGGGATCTATGGGGCAGAGGGAGGCCCTGTGGGTCGCGCTATAGGTCTGCCCCACATCCTGCCCCACATCCTGCCCCATAGATCGGGTCAGAACCCGTGGTTTAATGCATAAAGATGGCAGCTGTGGGTCTGGATTGGGATCTGTGGGGCTGGGGGTGGATCTATGGGTCCGGATGGGGATCTATGGGGCAGAGGAGGCCCCTGTGGGTCGCGCTATGGGTCTGCCCCACATCCTGCCCCACATCCTGCCCCATAGATTGTGTCAGAACCCGTGGTTTAAGGCATAAAGATGGCAGCTGTGGGTCTGGATTGGGATCTGTGGGGCTGGGGGTGGATCTATGGGTCCGGATGGGGATCTATGGGGCAGAGGAGGCCCTGTGGGTCGCGCTATGGGTCTGCCCCACATCCTGCCCCATAGATCGTGTCAGAACCCGTGGTTTAAGGCATAAAGATGGCAGCTGTGGGTCTGGATTGAGATCTGTGGGGCTGGGGGTGGATCTATGGGTCCGGATGGGGATCTATGGGGCAGAGGAGGCCCTGTGGGTCGCGCTATGGGTCTGCCCCACATCCTGCCCCATAGATCGGGTCAGAACCCATGGTTTAAGGCATAAAGATGGCAGCTGTGGGGTTGCGTTGGGATCTATGGGGCTGGGGGTGGATCTATGGGTCCGGATCGGGATCTATGGGGCAGAGGAGGCCCTGTGGGTTACGCTATGGGTCTGCCCCACATCCTGCCCCACATCCTGCCCCATAGATCGTGTCAGAACCCGTGGTTTAAGGCATAAAGATGGCAGCTGTGGGTCTGGATTGGGATCTATGGGGCTGGGGGTGGATCTATGGGTCCGGATGGGAATCTATGGGGCAGAGGAGGCCCCTGTGGGTCGCGCTATGGGTCTGCCCCACAGGTGGGGGTGGAGCACGTGGTGGTTTACGTGAACAAAGCGGACGCGGTGGCGGACGCGGAGCTGCTCGACCTCGTGGAGTTGGAGGCGCGGGAGCTGCTGCGCGAGTTCGGCTTCGACGGCGACAACACCCCCGTGATCCGCGGCTCCGCCCTCTGCGCCCTCCAGGTCTGCCCCATAGCGCCCCATAGCTGCCCCACAGCGGCCCCACAGCTGCCCCATAGCGGCTTCGCCTCCTGCCCCACACGTTTGTCTCTCTCAGGAGTGGCTGTTGCTGCGCAGTGAGGCCGTTGGCGTCATCCCTGCCCCATAGCGGCCCCATAGCTGCCCCATAGCTGCCCCATAGCCGCCCCATAGCTGCCCCATAGCGGCCCATAGCGGCCCCATAGCTGCCCCATAGCGGCCCCATAGCTGCCCCATAGCTGCCCCATAGCGGCCCCATAGCTGCCCCATAGCTGCCCCATAGCTGCCCCACGGCTGCCCCATAGCGGCCCCACACTCTGCCCCACACTCTCCCCACACTCTGCCCCACACTCTCCCCACACTCTGCCCCACACTGTGCCCCACACTGTGCCCCACACTGTGCCCCACACTGTGCCCCACACTCTCCCCACACTCTGCCCCACACTGTGCCCCACACTCTGCCCACACTCTGCCCACACTCTGCCCACACTCTGCCCCACACTCTCCCCACACTCTGCCCCACACTCTGCCCCACACTGTGCCCCACAGCTGCCCCACACTCTGCCCCACACTCTCCCCACACTCTGCCCCACACTCTGCCCCACACTCTCCCCACACTCTGCCCCACACTCTGCCCCACACTCTCCCCACACTCTGCCCCACACTGTGCCCCACACTCTCCCCACACTGTGCCCCACACTCTGCCCCACACTCTCCCCACACTCTGCCCCACACTCTGCCCCACACTCTGCCCCACACTCTGCCCCACACTCTGCCCCACGCTGTGCCCCACACTCTCCCCACACTCTCCCCACTCTCTGCCCCACTCTCTGCCCCACACTCTGCCCCACACTCTGCCCCGCACTCTCCCCACACTGTGCCCCACACTCTGCCCCACACTCTGCCCCACACTCTGCCCCGCACTCTCCCCACACTGTGCCCCACACTCTGCCCCACACTGTGCCCCACACTGTGCCCCACGCTCTGCCCCACACTCTGCCCCACACTCTCTGCCCCACACTCTCCCCACACTCTGCCCCACTCTCTGCCCCACAGCTGCCCCACACTCTGCCCCACACTCTGCCCCACAGCTGCCCCACATCTCCCCCCAGGGCCGCGACCCCGCGCTGGGGCTGCAGTCGGTGTTGCAGCTCCTCTGCCCCACACTCTGCCCCACACTCTGCCCCACACTCTGCCCCACACTCTGCCCCACACTCTGCCCCATAGCTGCCCCACATCTCCCCGCAGGGCCGCGACCCCGCGCTGGGGCTGCAGTCGGTGTTGCAGCTCCTCGACGCCATCGACCGCCACATCCCGGTGCCCGCGCGGGACCTGCAGCGCCCCTTCCTGCTGCCCATCGAGGCCGTGCACTCCATCCCGGGTACTGCCCCATAGCTGCCCCATAGCTGCCCCATAGCTGCCCCATAGCGGCCCCACAGCGGCCTCTGGAGGGACCCAGAGCCGCCCCATAAGTGCCGACTCCATAGGTTGAGCCATAGCGAGGATGGGGAGGTGGGAGGGTGCGGTTCTGCCCTATAGCTGCCCCATAGCTGCCCCATAGCTGCCCCATAGCTGCCCCACGGCTGCCCCATAGCTGCCCCACAAGTGATGGCTCCAGAGGCCGAGAAATGATGATGATGGGGAGGTGGGAGGGTGCGATTCTGCCCCATAGCTGCCCCATAGCGGCCCTATAGCTGCCCCATGGCTGCCCCATGGCTGCCCCACGGCTGCCCCACGGCTGCCCCACGGCTCCGCAGGCCGCGGGACGGTGGTGACGGGGACGTTGGAGCGCGGAACTCTGCGCAAAGGCGACGAAGTGGAGATCCTCAACTACAACCGAAACCTCCGCAGCGTCGTCACCGGTGAGCGACCGCCCCATAGCGACCCATAACTGCCCCATAGCGACCCCCAAGTGACCCATAGCGACCCATAGCTGCCCCATAGCGACCCATAGCGACCCATAACTGCCCCATAGCGACCCACAAGTGACCCATAGCGACCCATAGCGACCCACAAGTGACCCATAGCGACCCATAACTGCCCCATAGCGACCCCCAAGTGACCCATAGCGACCCATAGCGACCCATAGCGACCCATAGCGACCCATAGCGACCCCCAAGTGACCCATAGCGACCCATAGCGACCCACAACTGCCCCATAGCGACCCCCAAGTGACCCATAGCGACCCATAGCGACTGCCCCATAGCGACCCACAACTGCCCCATAGCGACCCCCAAGTGACCCATAGCGACCCACAACTGCCCCATAGCGACCCCCAAGTGACCCATAGCGACCCACAACTGCCCCATAGCGACCCATAGCTGCCCCATAGCGACCCCCAAGTGACCCATAGCGACCCATAGCGACCCATAACTGCCCCATAACGACCCATAGCGACCCACAACTGCCCCATAGCGACCTACAAGTGACCCATAGCGACCCATAGCGACCCACAAGTGACCCATAGCGACCCATAACTGACCCATAACTGACCCATAGCGACCCCCAAGTGACCCACAACTGCCCCATAGCGACCCATAACTGCCCCATAGCGACCCCCAAGTGACCCATAGCGACCCACAACTGCCCCATAGAGACCCCCAAGTGAGCCATAACTGCCCCATAGCGACCCCCAACTGACCCATAACTGCCCCATAGTGACCCATAGCGACCCCCAAGTGACCCATAACTGACCCATAGCGACCCATAACTGACCCACAGCGACCCATAGCGACCCCCAGCTGACCCATAGCAACCCACAGCGACCCATAGTGACCCACAACTGCCCCACAGCGACCCATAGCGACCCATAGAGACCCACAGAGACCCCACAGAGACCCCATAGAGACCCATAGAGACCCCATAGAGACCCACAGAGACCCCACAGAGACCCCATAGAGACCCATAGAGACCCATAGAGACCCATAGAGACCCACAGAGACCCATAGAGACCCACAGAGACCCCATAGAGACCCCATAGAGACCCATAGAGACCCATAGAGACCCCATAGAGACCCACAGAGACCCACAGAGACCCATAGAGACCCCATAGAGACCCATAGAGACCCCATAGAGACCCACAGAGACCCCATAGAGACCCATAGAGACCCCACAGTGCCCCATAGCGCCCCATAGCGCCCCATAGTGACCCATAGCGCCCCGCAGGCATCGAGATGTTCCACAAGAGCCTGGAGCGCGCCGAGGCGGGGGACGCGCTGGGGGCGCTGCTGCGGGGGCTGCGGCGCGAGGAGCTGCGCCGGGGGTTGGTGATGGGGCAGCCCGGCAGCCTCCGGGCCTACAGCCGCCTCCAGGCGCAGGTACGTGTGGGGCAGCGTGTGGGGCAGCTGTGGGGCGGGTGTGGGGCAGAGTGTGGGGCTGGGAGGGGGCGGACTCGAGGGTGTTCATGGGTGATGGATGGCGGGACCGGGGTGACTTGTGGGGCTCGATGTGGGGCAGCCGTGGGGGGGACATGAGGCAGGGTGTGGGGCAGTGTGGGGCAGAGTGTGGGGCAGCTGTGGGGCGGATATGGGGCAGCTGTGGGGCAGAGTGTGGGGCTGGGAGGGGGCGGACTCGAGGGTGTTCATGGGTGATACATGGTGGGACCAGGGTGACTTGTGGGGCTGGATGTGGGGCAGCCATGGGGCAGCCATGGGGGGGGATATGGGGCATCTGTGGGGCAGAGTGTGGGGCAGCTGTGGGGTGGATATGGGGCAGCTGTGGGGCAGAGTGTGGGGCTGGGGGGGGGCGGACTCAAGGGTGTTCATGGGTGATGGATGGTGGGACCGGGGTGACTTGTGGGGCTGAATGTGGGGCAGCCGTGGGGGGGACGTGAGGCAGGGTGTGGGGCAATGTGGGGCAGAGTGTGGGGCAGCTGTGGGGCGGATATGGGGCAGATGTGGGGCAGGATGTGGGGCTGGGAGGGGGCGGACTCGAGGGTGTTCATGGGTGATACATGGTGGGACCAGGGTGACTTGTGGGGCTGGATGTGGGGCGGCTATGGGGCAGCTGTGGGGCGGCTATGGGGCGGCTATGGGTCAGCTATGGGTCAGCTATGGGTCTGCCCCCCAGGTGTACATTCTGACCCCCGGCGAGGGCGGCCGCCATCGGCCCTTTGTGTCGAACTTCAGCCCCGTTCTGTTCTCCCAAAGTTGGGACATCGCCTGTCGGATCCTCCTGCCCCACGGCAAGGTACGCCTGCCCCATAGCCTGCCCCATAGCGACCCATAGCCTGCCCCATAGCGACCCATAGCGACCCACAGCCTGCCCCATAGCGCCCCACACTGCCCCATAGCGACCCACAGCCACCCACACTGCCCCATAGCGACCCACACTGCCCCATAGCGACCCACAGCCTGCCCCATAGCGACCCACACTGCCCCATAGCAACCCACAGCGACCCACACAGCCCCATAGCGACCCACAGCCTGCCCCATAGCGACCCACAGCGACCCACTCTGCCCTATAGCGACCCACAGCGACCCACACCGCCCCATAGTGCCCCACACGCTGCCCCATAGCGACCCACAGCCTGCCCCATAGCAACTCACAGTCTGCCCCATAGCGACCCACAGCCTGCCCCATAGCGACCCACAGTGACCCACACTGCCCCATAGCGACCCACATGCTGCCCTATAGTGCCTCACACTGCCCCATAGCGTTTCACACGCTGCCCCATAGCGACCCACACAGCCCCATAGCGACCCACACTGCCCCATAGCGACCTACAGCGACCCACACTGCCCCATAGCGACCCACACGCTGCCCCATAGCGTTCCACACGCTGCCCCATAGCTCCCCACACCACCCCACAGCTCTGCCCCACATTCTCTTTGCTCGCTGCCCCCTATCCTACAGCCACCCCACACTGCTGCCCCATAGCTGCTCTGAATCCTCCCTGCCCCACAGCTGCCCCCTATCCCTCCCCTGACCCACATCCCTGCCCCATAGCTACCCTTATCCCTCCCTGCCCCATGGCTCTGCCCCATAGCTGCTCTGAATCCTTCGTGCCCCACATCCCTGCCCCACAGCTGCCCCCTATCCCTCCCCTAACCCATAGCTCTGCCCCACATCCTTGCTCTTCCTTCCTGCCCCATATCTCTCTCCTGCCCCACACCCCTGCCCCATAGCTGCTCTGAATCCTCTCTGCCCCACATCCCTGCTCCCTATCTGTCCCCTGACCCACATCTCTGCCCCATAGCTGCCCCCTATCCCTCCCCTGACCCACAGCCCTGCCCCATGGCTCTGCCCCACATCCTTGCTCTTCCTTCCTGCCCTATATCTCTCTCCTGCCCCACACCCCTGCCCCATAGCTGCTCTGAATCCTCTCTGCCCCACAGCTGTCCCCTGACCCACATCCCTGCCCCACAGATGCTCTCTATCCCTCCCTGCCCCACACCCCTGCCCCACAGCTGCCCTCTATCTGCCCCCAGACCCACATCCCTGCCCCATGGCTACTCCTATTCCCTCCCTGCCCCACACCCCTGCCCCATAAGTACCTTTATCCCTCCCCGCCCCACACCTCCGCCCCGCGCTGTGCTGCTCAGGACCTGGTGATGCCGGGGGAGGACGCGGCGCTGACGCTGCTGCTGCGGCAGCCGATGGTGGTGGAGCCGGGACAGCGCTTCACTCTGCGCGACGGTTCGCGCACCATCGGCACCGGCGTCGTCACCCGCGGCCTCAGCGCCGAACCCGGCGACCAGGACGTCAACTGGGGCTGAGGCCGCGATGGCGGCGATGGCGGTGACGCCACCGCCATGGCGGCCACGGAGACGACACCGCGACGGCGGCCATGGCGTCACCCAACGTGGGGACATCGTCACTTGCGGTGACGTCACCGACGCGACGGTGATGACATCGACGGTGATGACACAAAACTATCGCCGTGTGAGCGGCGTCACCGCAGTGTCGCGACGTCAACGGCACCGCCATGACATCACCCATGGAATGATGACATCACCCATGGAATGATGACATCACCCAACGCCACGACATCACCCACAGAACGATGACGTCATCCGATGCGATGACATCACCTGCGGAGCGATGACATCACCAAATGTCATCACCCACAAAATGATGACATCGCTGATTGGATGATGACGTCACCCACAGAGTGATGACGTCACCCATGGAATGATGACATCACATTCAATGATGACATCACCCACAGTTATGACGTCATCCATGGAATGATGACATCATCAAACGCGATGACATCACACACGGAACGATGACATCACCCACAAAGTGATGACATCATCCAACGCGATGACATCACTGAATGTGATGACATCACCCATGGAACGATGACATCATTCAATGTGATGACATCACACACAGAGCGATGACATCACCGTCTCAACATGGCGGCCGCGATGATGTCATCAGGGCCGCGATGACGTCATCCCCCCTCTGTGACGTCACAGCAGCTGTGGGTGGGGGAGGGGCCGTTCCCCCTCCCCCGATGGAACTTTCGCGACGGAGAAGAAAATTCAATAAAATATTTCTCTTTTTTTTCAGTGGAATTTTGGTTTTTTTGGAATTTTTATTATTTTTCCGCCTTTCGGCCCCGATTCGCCCCTCCCCCCCCTATAAATAATAGAAAAGGCCCCGTCCGGGGGGGGGTGGGGGGAGGGGAGGGTGGGGGAGGGGAGAGGGTTCTGCTCCCACCGCCCCTCCCCCCACCACCCCCGCTCCAGGGTGGGGGAGGGGCGGGCGCCGCTGCCTCAGTTTCCCTCAGTTTCCCGGCGGGTGGAACGGGAGCTGCTGCGGGGGGTGAGACTGGACTGGGGGGGGGGGAGAGAAAGAGGGGGGAGTCAGTGATGGGGGGGAACCCCACAAATGCTCCCTGTGACCCCCAAGTGCCCCCCAACACCCCCCCAGACCCACAAGTGACCCCCCAAGTGCTGTCTTTGCCCCCCAAGTGCCTCCCAGACCCCAATTCTGCCCCCCCACAGCCCTCTCAGTGACACCCCGGGAAGCCCCCCAAGTTCCATTCCCCCAAGTGACCCCCCCAGACCCCCAAGTGCTCCCCCAAACCCCCCCCAAATCCCTTCCCCACAAATGACCCCCCTAAAACCCCCCACCCTCCTAAATGCCTCCCCCGACACCCCCCAAGTGACCCCCAGGGACCCCCCCCAAGTCCCAGCCCCCCAAGTGACCCCCGCAGCCCCCCAAGTGACCCCCTCAGACCCACAACTGACCCCCCCGAAACCCCCCACCCCCCTAAATACCTCCCCAGACACCCCCCAGCCCCACAAGTGCCCCCCCCCAAGTGATCCCCCCAGCCCCCTAAGTGACCCCCAGGGACCCCCCCAAGTCCCAGCCCCCCAAGTGACCCCCGCAGCCCCCCAAGTGACCCCCCCAGACCCACAAGTGTCCCCCCCAAAACCCCCCATCCCCCTATATACCTTCCCAGACACCCCCCAGCCCCACAAGTGCCTCTTTAAAGGCCACCCCCAGCCCCCCAAGTGACCCCCAAAGACCCCCTAAGTCCCTTCCCCACAAATGCCCCTCCAGACCCACAAGTGACCCCCCCAGCCCCACAAGTGCCCCCCCAAAGTCCACTCCCAGCCCCACAAGTGCCTCCCAGGGACCCCCCCCCAGGTCCCAGCCCCCCAAATGCCCCCCCCCAGCCCCCTAAATGCCCCCCCAAAGGCCACCCCCATCCCCCCCAGTGCCCCCCAATCCCCCCCAGTGCCCCCCCCAGCCCCCCAAGTGCCCCCCCCTCACCCTGGTGGTGGCCGAGGTAGGGGAATGGGGGTCCGGCGGGGGCGACGCCGCTCTGGGGGGGCCCCTGGTGGCTCTGGGGGGGCGGGGGGTGCAGCAGCATCACCTGCGGGGGGGGAGGGGCGGCCCCGCGGGGGGGGGGGGGGGGGCGCCCCCAGACCCGCCTGCAGCTGCGCCTGAGGGGGGGGAGGGGAGGGGGAAAAAGGGGGGGTCAGAGCCCCCCCCAACACGCACAGCCCCTCCCCCACACCCCCCCAAACCCCACTCACCCCCATTTCCCGTCCCCCTCCCCCACATATTCCCCCATTTTTATCCCTCCCCCACCCCATGGGGTACCCTCTACACCCCCATTTTTACCCCTCCCCCACCCCTCATCACCCCAATATCCCC
Organism: Cuculus canorus; assembly: GCF_017976375.1. Lineage (NCBI taxonomy): Eukaryota > Metazoa > Chordata > Aves > Cuculiformes > Cuculidae > Cuculus > Cuculus canorus. The sequence goes on from NC_071438.1 coordinate 822,146, forward strand.
CTTTCGCCCCTCCCCCACCCCAATATCCCCCCTTTTCCCACTCCTCCCCCCCATATCCCCCCATTTTTACCCCTCCCCCACCCCCTGTCCCCCCAATGTCCCTCGTTTCACCCCTCCCCCACCCCAATACCCCATTTTCTGCCCCTCCCCCACCCCACAGCCCCCCCATATCCCCCATTTTTCCCCCTCCCCCACCCCATATCCCACTGTACCCCCTCTTTCCCGCCCCTCCCCCACCCCATATCCCCCCTCACCCCCATTTCCCGCCCCTCCCCCCCCGTACCCCCTCTTTCCCCACCCCATATCCCCCACGTACCCCCTCTTTCCCCACCCCCCTACCCCATATCCCCCCCGTACCCCCATATCCCCCCCAGTACCCCCTCTTTCCCCCCCCATTTCCCCCCCGTACCTCCTCTTTCCCTGCCCCCCCACCCCCATTTCCCCCCTCTTTCCCCCCCATTCCCCCCCTCACCCCCATACACCCCCGTACCCCCTCTTTCCCCCCCATATCCCCCCCGTACCCCCTCTTTCTCCCCCCCCCCCACCTGGGGGCCGTAGCTCGGGAGGCTCTGCAGTGCGTACAGTCCGGGGGGGCCCTGGGGGGGGGGGGAGGGGAGGGGTGAGACCCACGGAGCCCTCCCCCAACACCACTGCCCCCCAGTGCCCCCCAGTGCCCACCAGTCCAGCCCAGTGCCTCCCAGTGCCCCCCAGTGCCCCCCAGTGCCGCCCAGTCCCTCCTAGTCCAGCCCAGTGCCCCCCAGTCCAGCCCAGTGCCCCCCAGTGCCCCCCAGTGCCTCCCAGTGCCCCCCAGTCCAGCCCAGTGCCCCCCAGTGCCCCCCAGTGCCTCCCAGTCCAGCCCAGTGCCCCCCAGTGCCCCCCAGTCCAGCCCAGTGCCTCCCAGTTCAGCCCAGTGCCCCCCAGTCCAGCCCAGTGCCCCCCAGTGCCTCCCAGTGCCTCCCAGTGCCCACCAGTGCCCCCCAGTGCCCACCAGTGCCTCCCAGTGCCCCCCAGTGCCTCCCAGTGCCCCCTAGTCCAGCCCAGTGCCCCCCAGTGCCTCCCAGTCCAGCCCAGTGCCCCCCAGTGCCCCCCAGTCCAGCCCAGTGCCTCCCAGTTCAGCCCAGTCCACTCCCAGTCCCATCTTATCCCCTCCCAGTCCTATTTTAACCCCTCCCAGTCCCTCCCAGTCCCTTCCAATCCCTTCCAATCCCCTCCCAGTGGCTCCCAGTCCCATCTTATCCCTTCCCAGTCCCTTCCAATCCCCTCCCAGTCCCATTTTATCCCCTTCCCAGTCCCTCCCAGTCCCATTTTAACCCCTCCCAGTGCCTCCCAGTCCCATTTTATCCCCTCCCAATCCCATTTCATCCCCTCCCAGTAGCTCCCAGTCCCATTTTATTCTCTCCCAGTGCCTCCCAGTCCCATCTTATCCCCTTCCAGTGCCTCCCAGTCCCATCTTATCCCCTCCCAGTCCCTCCCAGTCCCCTGTTATCCCCTCCCAGTCCCTCCCAGTGGCTCCCAGTCCCTCCCAGTGGCTCCCAGTCCCATTTTATCCCCTCCCAATCCCCTCCCAGTCCCTCCCAGTCCCTCCCAGTGGCTCCCAGTGCCTCCCAGTGGCTCCCAGCGCCCTCACCTGCGCGGGGGGGTGCGGGGGTGCTCCGGGCTGGGAGCCGGTGGGCGTCGGGGGGGGCTGTGGGTGCAGGGGGGCGGCGTGGGGGGAGGGGAACGGCTGCGGCACCGCGGCTGCGGGGGAGGGGGAGGGGCGGCAGTCAGAGAGGGGGAGGGGCCACGGCGGGGGGGAGGGGCCATGGCGGGGGGAGGGGCCACGGCGGGGGGAGGGGCCAGAGGGGCCCATAGTTAATTGGGGGAGGGGCCCAAAAGTGGGGGAGGAGCCATAAAGAACCATAATGGATTGGGGGAGGGGCTATGGGGTGTGGGAGGGGCCATAGGGGTGGGGGAGGGGTTATATGGGGTTCCCACGGGTGGGGGAGGGGCCATAGGGATCCATAGTTAATTGGGGGAGGAGCTATGGGGTGGGGGAGGAGCCATGGGGGTGGGGAGGAGCCATGGGGGACCATAATGGATTGGGGGAGGGGCTATGGAGGTGTGGGAGGGGCCAGAGGGGATTCCCACGGGTGGGGGAGGGGCCATAAGGGTCCATAGCTAATTGGGGGAGGGGCCATGGGGGTCTGTAGTTAATGGGGGGAGGGGCTACGGGGTGGGGGAGGGGCCATAGAGGACCTTAATGAATTGGGGGAGGAGCCGTGGGAGTGGGGGAGGGGCCAGAGGGGGTTCCCACGGGTGGGGGAGGGGCCATAGGGGTCCATAGTTAATGGGGGGAGGGGCTATGGGGGTCCATAATGGATTGGGGAGGGGCTATGGACATGGGGGAGGGGCTATGGAGGTGGGGGAGGAGCCATAGATAACCATAATGGATTGGGGGAGGGGCTACATCGGTGGGGGAGGGGTCATAGGACTCCATAGTTAATGGGGGGAGGGGCCATAAGGGTGGGGGAGGGGCTATGAGGGTCAGGGAGGGGCCAGAGGGGTCCATAGTTAATTGGGGGAAGGGCCCAAAGGTGTGGGTGGGGCCACAGAGGACCGTAATGGATTGGGGGAGGGGCTATGGAGGTGGGGGAGGGGCCAAAAGGGTCCCTAATGGATTGGGGGAGGGGCTATGGAAATGGGGGAGGGGCTATAGAGGTCCCTGGGGGTCCATAATGGATTGGGGGAGGGGGGCCATAAGGTGTGGGGGAGGGGCCATGGGGTGGGGGAGGAGCCAAAAGGGTCCATAATGGATTGGGGGAGGGGCTATGGAGGTGGGGGAGGGGCCAAAAGCGTCCCTAACGGATTGGGGGAGGGACTACGTAGGTGTGGGAGGGGCCATAGAGATCCATAACGGAATTTGGGGGGTTGGGGGGAGGGGAGGGGAGGAGGCTCTCCTCTCACCGTAGAGGGTTCCGGGCTGTTCCGCGGCGCCGGCGGGGGAGGGGAACGGCGGTGGTGCCGAGGAGGGGACGATGGCAGGGGGGGGCAGGCGGGGGCTGCCGGGCAGCAGCGGCGCGAAGACGGGCTGGGGGAGGGGCGTCAGCACCCCAAAAACGACCCTCCCCCACCCCAAAAGACCCCTCCCCCACCCCATTGCCCCTCCCCCACCCTCCTTTCTGCCCCTCCCCCACCCTTTTTGCCCCTCCCCACCCTCAGTTCTTTCCCCTCCCCCACTCCATAGCCCCTCCCCCACCCCAAAGGCCCCTCCCCCACCTTTTTTGCCCCTCCCCCACCCCAAACCCATAAGGGGAGGGGTTCGATTTGTGCCACTCCCCCCACTTTTGCCCCTCCCCCACCCCTATAGCCCCTCCCCCACTCTCTAAGTTAATTGGAGAGGCGTTTAATCGGTGCCCCTCCCCCACTTTTGCCCCTCCCCCACCCCCAAACCGCCCCTCCCCCACTCTTTTACCCCTCCCTCACCCTTTTCTCCCCCTCCCCCACCCCATGGCCCCTCCCCCACCCCAAAACCACCCCTCCCCCACCCCATGGCCCCTCCCCGACGATCAAATCTTCCCCTCCCCCACCCTTTCTACCCCTCCCCCTCCTCCAAATCCCCCTCCCCCACCCCATAGCCCCTCCCCCACCCTCCTTTTTCCCCTCCCCCACCCTTTCTCGCCCCTCCCCCACCCCATAGCCCCTCCCCCACCCCATAGCCCCTCCCCCCCCCCGTTTCTCACCTGGTTGGGGTAGTGGGGGAGGGGCTGCACGAGGGGGGGCTGCGCCCCATAGGAGATGTAGGAGGAGTAGGGGGGCGGGGGAGGGGCGGCGGCCGCCAGCACGGGGGGGGGAGGGGCGGCACCGCCCCCCGCCGCCTGCACCAGGGGGGGAGGGGCCGAGGCGGGGGGGAGGGGCTGCTCCGAGCGAGGGGGGGGGAGGGCGCCTGTAAAGGAGGGGGGGGGGAGGGGTCAGAATCGGCCCCCACCCCCCCCAAAATAGGGGTGGGGGAGGGGCTGTGGGGGTGGGGCTGTGGAGTGGGGGAGGGGCAAAAAGTGGGGGAGGGGCACTGATTGAACCCCTCCCCCCATGGATTTAGGAAGTGGGGGAGGGGCTATGGGGGTGGGGGAGGGGCTATGGGGGTGGGGGAGGGGCAAAAGTGTGGGGTGGGGGAGGGGCATAAAGGTGGGGGAGGGGCGAAAGTGGGGGAGGGGAACGAATGGAACCCCTCCCCCCATGGATTTAGGGAGTGGGGGAGGGGCTATGGGGGTGGGGGAGGGGCTATGGAGTGGGGGAGGGGCACTGATTGAACCCCTCCCCCCATGGATTTAGGGAGTGGGGGAGGGGCTATTGGGGTGGGGGAGGGGCAGTTTGAGGGCGGGGGAGGGGTAAAAGGGTGGGGGAGGGGCAAAAAGTGGGGGAGGGGCAAAAAGTGGGGGAGGGGCACTGATTGAACCCCTCCCATTATGGGTTTAGGGGTGGGGGAGGGGCTATGGGGTGGGGGAGGGGTAAAAGTGGGGGAGGGGCATGAATGGAACCCCTCCCCCCATGGATTTAGGGAGTGGGGGAGGGGCAAAAGGGTGGGGGAGGGGAAAGAATTGAGGGTGGGGGAGGGGCTATGGAGTGGGGGAGGGGCACTGATTGAACCCCTCCCATTATGGGTTTAGGGGGTGGGGGAGAGGCTATGGGGGTGGGAGAGGGGCAAAAAGTGGGGGAGGGCCACTGATTGAACCCCTCCCCCCAATGGATTTAGAGAGTGGGGGAGGGGCTATGGGGGGGAGGGGCTACGGAGTGGGGGAGGGGCACTCACCTTTCCCTCCCCGGAACTTTCCGGGCTGCGACGCCGACACCGGATACGGAAACATGGGAGGAGCCTGAGGGGGGGGAAAGGGGTGAGACCCCATTTTGGGGAGGTGGGGGCGCCCCCGACCCCCCTGTACCCCCACTTTTGGAGGGGCGTTGACTCCCTTTTGGGGGGTTCCTGCCCCTCCTCCTCCCCCCCCCCATTTTCGGGGTGCCGCTCACCTGCACGTGCAGTTGGGGGATGTAGGAGATGTAGGGGGGACCATAAAGTGGGGTCCCCCCCTGCCCGGCGGCCGCCAGCACCCCCAAAGCGGGGCTGGAGTGAGCGCGGGGGCCCGGCGAGGCGGGGGGGGGCGCCCCCCTTGTTCTGAGAGGGGAGAAAGGGGGGTGAGGAGGGGGACCCCAAAACACCCTGAACCCCGAACCTCTTTGCCCCCCCTAAACTACACCCTTCTCCCCATCAGAGCCCCCCAAAACGCACCCTAAAATCAGAGACCCCCCAAAATACCCCCTCTGAAACCCCCAATTGCACCCCCAAATCCTTTTACCCCCCCAAACCCCCCTGTACCCCCACAAATTGCCCCCTTAGCCCCCCAAAAACCCCTTTTAACCCCCCCAAACCCCCTTGTCCCCCCCCAAATCGCCCCCCAAATCCCCTTTTATACCCCCAAACCCCTCCATCCCCCCCAAATTCCCCCCTTAGCCCCCCAAAAACCCCTTTTAACCCCCCCAACCCCCCTATCCCCCCCAAATCCCCCCTCAGCCCCCACAAATCCCCTTTTAACCCCCCCAAATCCCCTTTTGCCCCCCCAAACCCCCCTGTCCCCCCCCACATCACCCCCCAAATCCCCTTTTAACCCCCCCAAACCCCCCTTGTCCCCCCCAATCGCCCCCCAAATCCCCTTTTGCCCCCCCAACCCCATTTTGCTCCCCCAAACCCCCCTGTCTCCCCCCAATCGCCCCCCAAATCCCCTTTTGCCCCCCCAAACCCCATTTTGCTCCCCCAAACCCCCCTGTCTCCCCCAAATCGCCCCCCAAATCCCCTCTTGCCCCCCCAAATCCCCTTTTAACCCCCCCAAATCCCCCTGTCCCCCCAAAATCGCCCCCCAAATCCCCTTTTAACCCCCCCCAAACCCCCCATACCCCCCCAAATTCCCCCCAAACCCCATTTTGCCCCCCCAAATCCCTGCTGTCCACCCCCAAATCCCCTCAACCCCCCCAAATCCCCTTTTAACCCCCCCAAATCCCCCTGTTTGCCCCCAAATTGCCCCCCCAAACCGCATTTTGCCCCCCCAAACCCCCCCTCACCACGGCCAGGAGGGGTTTGGAGGGGTTGAACTCCTTCGCGTTGGGGTTCAGCGTCGACTTTTTCACCTGCCTAAAGGGGGGAAATCGGGGTTCGGGGGGGTCCAAACCCCACAAGTGTCCCCCCACAATCCTCCTGCACCCCAAAAACCCCCCAAATCCTCCACTTTTCACACCAAACCCCCCCAATTCCCCCTCTTTTCAAAGCAAAGTTCCCCCTAAACCTCTCTGTCCCCCCAAATCCCTCCGTTTCACCCCAAATCCCCCTTTTCACCCCAAATCCCCCCCTTTCACCCCCCATTTCACCCCAAATCCCCCCTTTCTCCTCTCAAATCCTTTCCCCCAAACCCCCATTTTACCCCAAATCCCCTTTTTCCCCCAAACCCCCCCATTTCCTCCCATATCCCTTTCCCCCCTTTCCCCCCAAATCCCCCTTTTCCCCCTTTGTACCCCTTTTTCCACCATTTTCCCTTTTCCCCCTATCCACCTTTCCCCCCCAATACCCCCTTTTTCCCCCATTTTCCCCCCAATCCCCCCTTTTCCCCCCCAATCCCCCCTTTTCCCCCCCAATCCCCCCCAATCCCCCCTTTTCCCCCCAATCTCCCCCAATCCCCCCTTTTCCCCTTTCCCCCCCAGCCCCCCCTTTCCCCCCATTTTCCCCCCCCTTTCCCCCCAATCCCCCCATTTTCCTCCCTCTTCCCTCCCAATCCCCCCCTTTTCCCCCAATCCCCCCCTTTTCCCCCCCAATCCCCCCCTTTTCCCCCCCAATCCCCCCATTTTCCCCCTTTCCCCCCTTTTCCCCTCCAATCCCCCCCTTTCCCCCCCTTTCCCCCCCATTCCCCCCCAATCCCCCCTTTTCCCCCCCTTTTCCCCCCCATTTTCCCCCCCTTTCCCCCCCTTTCCCCCCAATCCCCCCATTTTCCCCCCCTTTCCCCCCTTTTCCCCTCCAATCCCCCCCTTTTCCCCCCCTTTCCCCCCATTCCCCCCTTTTCCCCCCCTTTTCCCCCCAATCCCCTTTTCCCCCTCAATCCCCCCATTTTCCCCCCCTTTCCCCCCTAATCCCTCCGTTTTCCCCCCCCTTTCCCCCCCAATCCCCCCTTTTTCCCCCCCTTTTCCCCCCCAATCCCCCCCTTTCCCCCCCCTTTTCCCCCCCAATCCCCCCCTTTCCCCCCCCTTTCCCCCCCAATCCCCCCATTTCCCCCCTTTTCCCCCAATCCCCCCTTTTCCACCCCCTTTACCCCCCAATCCCCCCTTTTCCCCCCAATCCCTCCTTTTCCCCCCTTTTCCCTCCCAATCCCCCCTTTTCCCCCCTTCCCCCCCAATCCCCCCCTTTTTCCCCCCCTTCCCCCCCAATCCCCCCATTTCCCCCCCTTTCCCCCCCAATCCCCCTTTTCCCCCAATCCCCCCCATTTCCCCCCCTTTTCCCCTCCAATCCCCCCCTTTTCCCCCCCTTTCCCCCCCATTCCCCCCTTTTCCCCCCTTTTCCCCCCCAATCCCCCCCTTTTCCCCCCCTTTCCCCCCCATTCCCCCCCAATCCCCCCTTTTCCCCCCCTTTTCCCCCCAATCCCCCCCTTTTCCCCCCCAATCCCCCCATTTTCCCCCCCTTTCCCCCCTAATCCCTCCATTTTCCCCCCCTTTCCCCCCCAATCCCTTTTCCCCCCCATTTTCCCCCCCAATCCCCCCAATTCCCCCTTTTCCCCCCCTTTTCCCCCCAATCCCCCCCTTTCCCCCCCCAATCCCCCCTTTTCCCCCCCTTTTCCCCCTAATCCCCCCCTTTTTCCCCCCAATCCCCCCATTTTCCCCCCCTTTTCCCCCCCAATCCCCCCTTTTCCCCCCCTTTTCCCCCCCAATCCCCCCCTTTTCCCCTCCAATCCCCCCCTTTTCCCCCCCTTTCCCCCCCATTCCCCCCCAATCCCCCCTTTTCCCCCCCTTTTCCCCCCCTTTTCCCCCCCAATCCCCCCCTTTTCCCCCCCCAATCCCCCCCTTTCCCCCCCCAATCCCCCCCTTTTCCCCCCTCACTCGGCCACGGGTCCCTCGTTGTTGTTGTTGTTGTCCTCCTCCTCCTCATCATCGTCGTCCCCCTCCCCGTCCCCCTCCCCCCGCGCCGGGGGGGTCCCCGGGGGGGTCGCGGCCCCTCCCCCATCCTCACTGCCCCCACGTGGGGGGAGGGGCTCGGGGGGCGCCGCGGGGGGCGGGGCCTGCAGCTGGGGGGCAGCGACCCATAAGTACCCGCGGCTGCCCCATAGCGACCCCATAGCGACCCACAAGGACCCACAGCTGCCCCATAGCAACCCCACAGTGACCCATAAGTACCCGCGGCTGCCCCATAGCGACCCCACAGTGACCCACAAGTACCCACAGCTGCCCCATAGCGACCCACAGGGACCCATAAGTACCCGCGGCTGCCCCATAGCAACCCACAGTGACCCATACGTACCCACGGCTGCCCCATAGCGACCCCCCAGCGACCCATAAGTACCCGCAGCTGCCCCATAGCGACCCCACAGTGACCCATAAGTACCCGCGGCTGCCCCATAGCGACCCCACAGGGACCCATAAGTACCCGCGGCTGCCCCATAGCGACCCACAGTGACCCGTAAGTACCCGCGGCTGCCCCATAGCGACCCACAGTGACTCATAAGTACACACAGGGACCCATGACTGCCCCATAGCGACCCCCCAGTGACCCATAAGTACACACAGGGACCCATGACTGCCCCATAGCGACCCCCCAGTGACCCATAAGTACCCACAGGGACCCACGGCTGCCCCATAGCGACCCACAAGTACCCACAGGGATCAATAGCTGCCCCATAGCGACCCACAGTGACCCATAAGTACCCGCAGCTGCCCCATAGCGACCCACAGCGACCCATAAGTACCTGCGGCTGCCCCATAGCAACCCATAAGTACCCACAGGGATCAATGGCTGCCCCATAGCGACCCACAGCGACCCATAAGTACCCACGGCTGCCCCATAGCAACCCCATAGGGACCCATAGGGACCCACAGCTGCCCCATAGTGACCCCCAGCGAACCACAAGTACCTGAAGCTGCCCCATAGCAACCCCATAGGGACCCATAGGGACCCATGGCTGCCCCATAGCAACCCCCAAGGACCCATAAGTACCCACAGGAACCCACAGCTGCCCCATAGGAACGTGACAGCGACCCCTAAGTACCCACAGGGACCCACGGCTGCCCCCTAGCGACCCACAAGTACCCAGAGAGATTGATGGCTGCCCCATAGCGACCCATAAGTACCCACAAGGACCCATAAGTACCCGCGGCTGCCCCACAGCGACCCCACAGCAACCCATAAATACCCACAGGGACCCACGGCTGCCCCATAGTGACCCATAAGTACCCAGAGGGATCAATGGCTGCCCCATAGTGACCCATAAGTACCCAGAGGGATCGATGGCTGCCCCATAGCGACCCCTAAGTACCCAGAGGGATCGATGGCTGCCCCATAGCGACCCATAAGTACCCAGAGGGATCAATGGCTGCCCCATAGCGACGCCCCAGTGACCCATAAGTACCCACAGGGATCGATGGCTGCCCCATAGCGACCCATAAGTACCCACAGGGATTGATGGCTGCCCCATAGTGACCCATAAGTACCCACAGGGATCAATGGCTGCCCCATAGCGACCCATAAGTACCCACAGGGATTGATGGCTGCCCCATAGCGACCCATAAGTACCCACAGGGATTGATGGCTGCCCCATAGCGACCCATAAGTACCCACAGGGATTGATGGCTGCCCCATAGTGACCCATAAGTACCCAGAGGGATCGATGGCTGCCCCATAGCGACCCATAAGTACCCACAGGGATTGATGGCTGCCCCATAGCGACCCATAAGTACCCACACGGATTGATGGCTGCCCTATAGTGACCCATAAGTACCCACAGGGATTGATGGCTGCCCTATAGTGACCCATAAGTACCCACAGGGATTGATGGCTGCCCCATAGTGACCCATAAGTACCCACAGGGATTGATGGCTGCCCCATAGTGACCCATAAGTACCCACAGGGATTGATGGCTGCCCCATAGCGACTCATAAGTACCCACAGGGATCAATGGCTGCCCCATAGCGACCCACAGTGACCCATAAGTACCCACGGCTGCCCCACAGCGCCCCACCTTGAACTGAGCCCCGAACTGGCGCAGCTCATCCAACTGTGACCGCGGCTCTGGGGGGGGAAAAAGGGGGTTCAGAAGGGGGTGTCAGCCCCTCCCCTCACCCCAAGCCCCGCCCCCATTTTAGCCCTGCCCCAATCCAAGCCCCTCCCCTTTCCCCTTTAACCCCCATTTAACTCCTCCCCATTTCACCCCTCTCCTTTAACCCCTCCCCTTCCCATTTAGCCCTTCCCTCTCCCCATTTAACCCCTCCCCCTTTGCTTAGTCCCTCCCCCTCCCCATTTAGCCCCTCCCCCTCCCCATTTAACCCCCCCTTCCCATTTACCCCCTCCCCTTTTACCCCCTCTCCCCTTTAACCCCTCCTTTCTCCCATTTAACCCCTCCCCTCTCCCATTTAACCCCTCCCCATTTAACCCCTCCCCCTCCCCTTTAACCCCTCCCCCTCCCCCTTTAACCCCTCCCCCTCCCCCTTTAACCCCACCCCTCTCCCATTTAACCCCTCCCCATTTAACCCCTCCCCTCTCCCATTTAACCCCTCCCCATTTAACCCCTCCCCCTCCCCTTTAACCCCTCCCCTCCCCTTTAACCCCTCCCTCTCCCCTTTAACCCCTCCCCCTCCCCTTTAACCCCTCCCCTCTCCCATTTAACCCCTCCCCTCCCCATTTAACCCCTCCCCTCTCCCATTTAACCCCTCCCCTCTCCCATTTAACCCCTCCCCTCCCCATTTAACCCCTCCCTCTCCCCATTTAACCTCTCCCTCTCCCCATTTAGCCCCTCCCCTCTCCCATTTAGCCCCTCCCCCCTCTCACCCTGGGGGATCCCCTCGGTGGGGGGAGGGGCGGCGTCCTTGGGGGGGGAGGGGGGCGCGGGGGGGGGCTCTGGTGGGGGAGGGGCGGCCTTGGGCGAGCGAGGGGGGAACAAACGCCCGGGGGGGGGGGGAAAAAACCTCATTAAGTCTCTTAATTAACCCCCCATTTAATTACCCCCTCATTAAAACCCTCCCTTCACATCTCCCCCTCCCCCCCCATTTCCCCCTCATTAACCACTAACTAAGCCCCTCCCACCACCTCCCTCCTCCTCATTCCCCCTCATTAACCGCTAATTACCCCCTAATTAACCCCTCCTCACCTGCACAGGGCCCCTCCCCCGCTCTGCCCCCCCTTTTACCCCTCCCCTCCATCATTAACCACTAATTACCCCCAATTAAGCCCCTCCCACCACTTCCCTCCTCCTCATTAACCACTAATTAGCCCCTAATTAGCCCCCCCTCACCTGCACAGAGCCCCTCCCCCACTCTGCCCCCCCCTTATTGTCCCTCTTCCTCCATTATTAACCCTTTATTACCCCATTTCCCCCCCTTTCCTCCCACATTCGCCCCCCCAAACCCCCCATTTCCCCCCTCATTAACCACTAATTAGCCCCTAATTAGCCCCCCCCTCACCTGGGCCGGGCCCCTCCCCGGCTCTTGCCCCCCCTTTGCCCCCCCTTGATGGTCTCTGGGCTTTGGGTGACGTCCGGGGGGGCCCTAAAAGACCAAAAGGAGAGGCAGACGGGGTGATTAAAATAAGGGGGTGTCAGGATTTGGGGGTACCCCCCCTCTGCCCCTCCCCCACCCCCCTCCTCACCTCCATTGACGCCATCCGGGTGGGGGGAGGAGGGGGGTCGGGGTCCCCCCCGAGAGGGGCCGCAGCGCAGAGACCCCCCCCCACCGCCCCCCCGAATCCGCTGCGGCAGCGGCGACGGCTTCGGGTCCCTGGGGGGGGGAAAAAAGGGGGTTCAGGGGGGGTTAAAGGGGATTTGGGGGGGTTATGGGGGGGCTGGAAAGGGATTGGGGTGATTTTGGGGGGATTAAAGGGGTTTGAAGGGGATTTTGGGGGTTATGGGGGGGCTGGAAGGGGATTGGGGTGATTTTGGGGGGATTAAGGCCCATTTTGGGGTGTTTAAGGCTGATTTTGGGGTGTCTTAGGCCAATTTCAGGGTGTCTTTGGTCAATTTCGGGGTGATTTAGGCTGATTTTGGGGTGTTTTAGGGCGATTTTGGGGTGGTTTAGGCCTATTTCGGGGTGCTTTACGCCGATTTTGGGGTGCTTTAGGCCGATTTCGGGTCGATTTAGGCCCATTTTGGGGTGTTTAAGGCTGATTTTGGGGTGTCTTAGGCCAATTTCAGGGTGTCTTTGGTCAATTTCGGGGTGATTTAGACCAATTCTGGGGTGCTTTAGGCCGATTTTGGGGTGATTTAGGCCTATTCCGGGGTGCTTTAGGCCGTTTCTGGGTCGATTTAGGCCGATTTCGGCCTATTTTGGGGTGATTTAAGCCGATTTTGGGGTGCTTTAGGCCGATTTCGGGGTGCTTTAGGCCAACTTCGGGTCAATTTAGGCCTATTTTGGGGTGCTTTAGGCCAATTTTGGGGTGGTTTAGGCCAATTTTGGGGTGTTTCAGGCCAATTTCAGGGTGATTTAGGCCCATTTAGGAGTGTTTTAGGCCGATTCTGGGGTGTCTTAGGCCAATTACGGGGTGTTTTAGGCCAATTTTGGGGTGCTTTAGGCCTATTTTGGGGTGCTTTAGGCCTATTTCGGGGTGCTTTAGGCCTATTTCGGGGTGCTTTAGGCCTATTTCAGGGTGCTTTAGGCCGATTTTGGGGTGTTTTAGGCCGATTTTGGGCTGATTTAGGCCTATTTCAGGTCAATTTAGGCCGATTTTGGGGTGTTTTAGGCCAATTCCGGGGTGATTTACGCCCATTTAGGGGTCTTTTAGGCCGATTCTGGGGTGTCTTAGGCCAATTTCGGGGTGTCTTAAGCCAATTTTGGGGTGTTTTAGGCCCATTTTGGGGTGCTTTAGGCCCATTTCGGGTCGATTTAGGCCCATTTCGGGTCAATTTAGGCCCATTTCGGGGTGTTTTAGGCCGATTTTAGGCCAATTTAGACCAATTTCGGGGTGATTTAGGCCAATTTCAGGGTGATTTAGGCCAATTTCGGGTCGATTTAGGCCCATTTCGGGGTGTTTTAGGCTGATTTTAGGCCAATTTAGACCAATTTCGGGGTGTTTTAGGCCAATTTCGGGTCGATTTAGGCCAATTTCGGGTCGATTTAGGCCCATTTTGGGGTGTTTTAGGCCCATTTCGGGGTGTTTTAGGCCCATTTCGGGGTGTCTTATGCCGATTTCGGGGTCCCCCTCACCGCTGCGTCCCCGCGGCGGGGCTGTCGCGCCCGGAGCCGTGGGGGGCGCTGGGCGGGAGGAGCCTCTGGAGCCCTCCGCCCGTTTCGCCGCCGCCGCCGTCCTCCTCCTCCAGCGCCAAACGCAGGCGATAGTGGGGGCAGCTCTCGATCTCCCGCGCCAGCGCCGCCGCCCGCGCCTCCCGCTGCCGGAACGCCTCCGAGTTCTCCTTCTCCAGCGGTACCCTGAGAGGATTTGGGGGAGTCGGGAGGGGGGGGTTTTGGGGGGTACATCCCCCCCCCCCTTCGGCCTCCCCGGGGACTCCCGCGTACGTGTAAGACGCCAAACTGCTGTCGTAAGTGGTTTTGACGCCGTAGTTCTCTTCGTTGAACTTAAACATCTCCGCCGGGTCCCAACCGTTGGACTTCCGGGAGAAAATGGGGATGAGGGGGGGACCCCGGCACCCCAAACGCCTCAAAACGACCCCAAAATCCACTCCCGTCGCCCAAAAACCCCTCAAACTCTGCCAAAATCCACTTCTGTTGTCCCAAAATCCCTTAAACTCCTCCCAAAATCCCTTAAACTCCCCCCAAAATCCCTTAAACTCCTCCCAAAATCCCTCAAACTCCCAAAAATTCCCTCAAACTCCCAAAAATTCCCTCAAACTCCGCCAAACTCCACTTTTGTTGTCCCAAAACCCCTTAAAGTCCTCCCAAAATCCCTTAAAGTCCCAAAAATTCCCTCAAACTCCGCCAAACTCCACTTCTGTTGTCCCAAAATCCCTTAAAGTGCTCCCAAAATCCCTTAAAGTCCTCCCAAAACCCCTTAAACTCCCAAAAATTCCTTCAAACTCCACCAAAATCCACTTTTGTTGTCCCAAAGTCCATTAAACTCCTCCCAAAGTCCCTTAAAGTGCTCCCAAAGTCCCTTAAAGTGCTCCCAAAATCCCTTAAACTCCTCCCAAATTCCCTTAAACTCCCAAAAATTCCCTCAAACTCCGCCAAACTCCACTCCCGCTGTCCCAAAATCCCTTAAACTCCTCCCAAAATCCCTTAAACTCCTCCCAAAATCCCTTAAACTCCTCCAAACTCCACTCCCATCGCCTCAAAACCTCTCAAACGCCCCCAAAACCTCTCCTTTTCCCCCAAACCCCCTCAAAATCACCCCAAAATCCCTCAAACTCCGCTTTTACTGTCGCAAAAGGGCTTAAACTCCCGCGAATTCCCTCAAAATCACTCAAAGTCCCCCCAAAACCCCTCAAAGTCCCCCAAACTCCACTCCCGTCACCCCAAAGCGCCTCAAAGTCCCCCCAAAACCCCTCGAAGTCCCATAGACTCCACTCCCGTCACCCCAAAATGCCTCAAAATCCCTCCAAAGCCTCTCAAAGTCCCCCCAAAACCCCTCAAAGTCCCCCCAAAACCCCTCAAAGTCCCCCCAAAACCCCTCAAAGTCCCCCAATCTCCATTCCCGTCACCCCAAAGCGCCTCAAAATCCCTCCAAAGCCTCTCAAAGTCCCCCCAAAACCGCTCAAAGTCCCATAAACTTCACTCCCGTCACCCCAAAGTGTCTCAAAGTCCCCCCAAAACCCCTCGAAGTCCCCCCAAAACCCCTCGAAGTCCCATAAACTCCACTCCCGTCACCCCAAAGTGCCTCAAAATCCCTCCAAAGCCTCTCAAAGTCCCCCCAAACCCCTCAAAGTGCCCCCAAAACCCCTCAAACTCCCCCAATCTCCACTCCCATCACCCCAAAGCGCCTCAAAATCTCTCCAAAGCCTCTCAACTCCCCCCAAAACCCCTCAAAGTCCCCCAAACTCCACTCCCGTCACCCCAAAGCGCCTCAAAATCCCCCCAAAACCCCTCGAAGTCCCCCCAAAACCCCTCAAACTCCCATAAACTCCACTCCCGTCCCCCCAAAGCCCCTCAAACTCCCCCCAAAACCCCTCAAACTCCCCCCAAAACCCCACTCCCGTCACCCCAAAGCGCCTCAAAATCCCTCCAAAGCCTCTCAAAGTCCCCCCAAAACCCCTCAAAGTCCCCCCAAAACCCCTCAAAGTCCCCCCAAAACCCCTCAAAGTCCCCCCAAAACCCCTCAAACTCCCATAAACTCCACTCCCATCACCCCAAAATGCCTCAAAATCCCTCCAAAACCTCTCAAACTCCCCCTAAAACCCCTCAAACTCCCCCCAAAACCCCTCAAAGTCCCCCAAACTCCACTCCCGTCGCCCCAAAGCCCCCCAAAGTCCCCCCACCAGGTCGGAGTCGAGGTCGTAGTCGTCGCTGCCGCCTTCGCCGCCGTCCCAGCGCTCCAACACCTTCTCGCGGTGCTCGCGGTGTTCGCCGTTCACCCGCAGGCTCGCGATGGCCGAGTCCGTGAATTTGTCTGGAAAATGGGAAGGGGGGAGGAAAAAAGAGGGGGGTCAGGGGGGGTCCCAGCCCCCAGAATTCCATAAAATAGCCAAATTCCATCATTTTGGGTGAAATACCGAAGGCGCTGCGCTTCTTCCCACCCTCAAAAACCCCAAAAATACCCAAATTGTGACTTTTTTGGGACAGTAAAGGGGAATTCTGCCCTTCCCCATCCGCCAAAACTCCATAAAACGCCCAAATTCCATCATTTTCAGCTTCGGGAATGGCTCAGCGACCGTTTACTCTCCCTCCGCTCCCCAAAATCTACACGAAATTCCCATTTTTAAGCGTTTTTGGGGCTCAAAGGAGAATCGGTGATCTCTAATTCCTCCTCAATTCCCCAAAAACCCCACGAAATTCCCAATTTTTGGCGCTTTTGGGGTTCAGAGATATTCAATAATCCCTTATTTTTCAACAGCTCTCCTAAAATCACTCAAAATTCACAATTTTTGGAATTTCAGAATTCAGAAAACATCCAATTGTTTATAATTTTTCTTCTACTTCCCAAAAATTATGTGAAATTCCCAATTTTTGGCGCTTTCAAAACTCAACAATCCCTAATTCTCCCCCAACACCCCAAAAACCACCCCGAATTCCCAATTTTTAGCACTTTTAGTGCTCAAATTACGATCGACGCTCTTCAGTTCTTCACTTATTCCCCAAATATTACCTAAAATTCCCAATTTTCAGCACTTTTAGGGTTGAAAAACCAATCAATAATCTCTAATTCTCCCCCAACTCCTTTAAAACCACGGGAAATTCCCAATTTTTGCTATTTTCAGGGCTCAAAAAGAAAACCCAACGCTCCGTAGCTCTTCTGCTCCCCAAAAACCACCCGAAATTCCCAATTTTTGATACTCCCAAACCTCAATATAAAATTAAGGATCGATAATTTTTCTCCTACTCCGCAAAATTCAACAAAATCCCAAATTTTTGGTAATTTCAGAGCTCAGGAAAAATTCAACGGTCTTTAATTCCTCCTTTTTGTCCCAAAAACTATGTGAAATTCCCAATTTCCGGCACTTCCGCGGCTCACATAAACCTCAGTGATCCCTAATTCTTCCCCAATTCCTCCAATTCCACCCAAAATTCCCAATTTTCAGCATTTTTGGGGTTCAGATAAAAACCAGCGACCCTTTAATTTTACTCTACTTCCCAAAATCCGCATAAAATTCCCAATATTTCCCATTTTTTGGGATTCCGGGCGGATAAACGCTATCTCATCCGACTCCGCTCGAACCGCCCGGAATTCCCGTTTTTCGGCGCTTTTCGGTCACAAAGCGCTCGCGTCGCGACCCCCAAATCGCCGTTTTCCGGTGTTTTTTGGGGTGTTCCCCCCTTTTTCCCACCTCTGGAGGCGAAGGCGAGGTCGACGTTACGGAAGCGCAGGAGGACGAGGTCCGGAGCGCGGAACACCATTGTGTCGACGATGTCCTCGCGGCGCGGGGGGCGCCCGGCGGGGGAGGCGGCGCGGCGGTGAACCGCGTCCAGCGCCACCTCGAACTGGGGTGAAGAGAACCAAATAGGGGTTCAGGGGGGACCCCAAAATGGCGGGGGGGGGGGGATGGAATGAGGGGAACTCGAAATCGGGAGGGAGGGAGCCAAATTCAGGGGATAAAGGGGGATATGGAATGCGGGGGGACCCGAAATGGGGGGGGCAGCGGGTACACAGAATAGAGGGGACCTAAAATGGGGGGGACCCCAAAATGTGGGGGGCAGGAGGGGCGCGGTATGAAGAGATGTGAAATGGGGGGGTCAGGGGATGAGGGGTGAAATGGGGGGGTCAGGGGATGAGTGGGGACCTGAAAAGGGGGGGATCAGTGGGTATACAGAATAGGGGGGACCTGAAATGGGGGGGATCAGAGGAGGAGGGAATGCAGAACAGGGGGGGACCCCAAAATGTGGAGGGGAGGGGGGGATGGAATGGGGGGGACACAAAATGGGGGGGGTCAGGGGAGAAAAGAAACCAAAAAAGGGAGAAACGACCCAAAATATGGGGTTCCGGGGAGGGAAAGAAGACACACGCACCCCCAAAATTGGGGTCGAAACAAGAGAGGACTAAAATGGGGGGATCAAAAGTGAGAGGGGACCCCAAAACAGGGTAGGAACCTAAAATAGGGAGAACCTGACATGGGGGGGAGACTCTGAAAGGGGGGGGGATGTCAAGGGGACTCCGGGGAGGGGGCGTGGCCTGAGGGAAGAAGAGAGGCGTGGCCTGAAAAGAGGGGGCGCGGTATGATTGAATGAGGGGGCGTGGCTTGGGGAAGGGGCGTGGTTTGGGAAGGGGGCGTGGCCTGACCTTGGCGCTGAGGGTGCGGAAGATGCCCTCGAAGGCGGCGCCACCGCGAACCTGAACCTCACACGTGGAGCCCTGAGGGGAGAGATGGGGGGCAGTGGGGGGTCAGACCCACAGCTGCCCCATAGCACTGACCCCAGACCCATAGCACTGACCCATAACATCAACCCCAGACCCATAGCACAGACCCCAGACCCATAGCACTGACCCATAACATCAACCCCAGACCCATAGCACAGACCCCAGACCCACAGCTGACCCATAGCACAGACCCCAGACCCATAGCACTGACCCATAACATCAACCCCAGACCCATAGCACAGACCCCAGACCCACAGCTGACCCATAGCACAGACCCCAGACCCATAGCACTGACCCCAGACCCACATCCGCCCCATAGCATCGACCCCCGACCCACATCCGCTCCATAGCACTGACCCCAGACCCACAGCCGACCCATAGCACCGACCCCCAACCTACATCCACCCCATAGCACAGACTCCAGACCCACATCTGCCCCATAGCACACACTCCAGACCCATAATAGGAACCCGAACCCCACATCAGAAGTCCCAGACCCATAGCTGCCCCACAGGAGAGCTCCTAGACCCCCATCTGCCCCATAGCACAGACTCTAGACCCATAACAGGAGCCCCAGACCCATTACAACACCCCCAAACCCATAGCAGCCCCCTCAGCCCCATAGCAGCACCCCGTGCCCCATAACCAACCACACAGTGGTGCTTCCAGACCCATAGCAGCCCCATAACCAGCCCCACAGCAGTCCTTCCAGCCCCATAGCACCCCCCAACACCATAATCAGCCCCATAGCGGTGCTCCCAGACCCATAGCAGCCCCCCTCAGCCCCATAGCGGTGCTCCCAGCCCCATAGCAGCCCCCTCAGCCCCATAGCAGCCCCCCAACCCCATAATCAGCCCCATAGCGGTGCTTCCAGCCCCATAGTAGCTCCCTCAGCCCCATAGCAGCCCCCCCAGCCCCACAAGGAGCCCCATAGCGGTGCTCCCAGCACCATAGTAACCCCATAACAGCCCCCCCAAGCCCCATAGCATCCCCCCCAGCCCCACAAGGAGCCCCATAGCGATGCTCCCAGCCCCATAGCAGCCCCATAGCAACCCCCTCAGCCCCACAGCAGCCCCATAGCAGCCCCCCCCAGCCCCACAAGGAGCCCCACAGCGATGCTCCCAGCCCCATAGCAGTCCTCTCAGCCCCATAGCAGCCCCCCCAGCCCCATAGCAGCCCCATAGCGTCCCCCCCAGCCCCACAGCAGCCCCCCCAGCCCCACAAGGAGCCCCATAGCGATGCTCCCAGCCCCATTGCAGCCCCCCAGCAGCCCCCCCAGCCCCACAAGGAGCCCCACAGCGATGCTCCCAGCCCCACAGCAGCCCCCCCAGCCCCACAGCAGCCCCATAGCAATGCTCCCAGCCCCATAGCAGCCCCCCCCAGCCCCATAGCAGCCCCCTCAGCCCCACAGCAACCCCATAGCAGCCCCCTCAGCCCCACAAGGAGCCCCATAGCGATGCTCCCAGCCCCCCCAGCCCCACAGCAGCCCCCCCAGCCCCACAAGGAGCCCCACAGCGATGCTCCCAGCCCCATAGCGTGCCCCCCAGCCCCATAGCAGCCCCATAGCAGCCCCCTCAGCCCCACAGCAGCCCCATAGCGTACCCCCCAGCCCCACAGCTGCCCCATAGCAGCCCCCCCCAGCCCCACAGCTGCCCCATAGCGTCCCCCCACAGCCCCACAGCTGCCCCACAGCTGCCCCATAGCGTCCCCCCTCACCACGCCGGCCGTCAGGATGTGCAGCATCCGCGAGTTGTTGTAAACGCCCTCAAACACCTGCGGATTCGGGGTGAAAACCCCACAATTTAGGACCGTTCAGGGACACCTCCACACCCTCGCGGGCAGGGGGGGGCCCCAAAAGCCTCCCCCCAACTTGGGGGGCACTCACCGGCACTTGGGGGGGGCCCTTCCCTGTACTCTGACCCCTAAAATGAAACAAAGTTGTTAACAATACGGTTCACGAACGAAAGAGAGTTCTTTGGGGTGGGGGGAGATTTTGGGGCCCCCCCAAAACAATCTGGGGGACCCTTAGGAGCCCCCAAACACCCCCCATATCCACTTCTTCCCCCCCAAAAACACCCCCTCTTCCCACTTAGGGACCCCTCGACACCCCCCAAATTGATCTTTAGAGCCCCCAGAACCCCCCCAACCCCTTTTACTCCCCATATCTGCCCAACCCAACCTCTCTACACCCCCAAACGTGCCCCTTCTCCCCCAAACACCCCAAAACTGACCCTTAGAGCCCCCCCAGGACCCCCCCAACCCCCTTAACACCCCCATAACCGCCCTCCCATTCACCCCAAAGGCCCCATATCTGCTCCCTTTACCCCAGTGACTGCCCCCCAACTTCTTTCACCCCCCCCCCCATATCTGCCCCCCTCCCCCCAAACTGACCCTTAGAGCCCCCAGGAACCCCCAAAACCCCCTTAACACCCCCAGAACTGCCCCCCAACCCCCAAACTGACCCTTAAAGCCCCCAGGAACCCCCTTGACCCCCCCATAACTGCCCCCTGCCCCCCATATCTGCCCCCCAAACCCCACTAACTGCCCCCCAACCCCCAAACTGACCCTTAGAACCCCCAGGAACCCCCTTGACCCCCCCATAACTGCCCCCCTCTCCCCAATATCTGCCCCCCAAACCCCACTAACTGCCCCCCAACCCCCAAACTGACCCTTAAAGCCCCCAGGAACCCTCTTGACCCCCCCATAACTGCCCCCCTCACCCCAATATCTGCCCCCCAACCCCCAAACTGACCCTTAGACCCCCAGAAACCCCCAAAACCCCTTCATAACCGCCCCCACCCCCCAATATCTGCCCCCCACACCCCACTAACTGCCCCCCAACCCCTTCCACCCCCCCACATCTGCCCACCCTCCCCCTCAAACTCACCCTTAGAGCCCCCAGGACCCCCCAAAACCCCCTTAACCTCCCCATAACTGCCCCCCTCCCCCCAAAACTGACTCTCAGAGCCCCCAGGAACCCCCCAAAACCCCCTTAACCTCCCCATAACTGCCCCCCTCCCCCCAATATCTGCCCCCCTCCCCCCAAACTGACCCTTAGACCCCCAGAAACCCCCCAAACCCCTTCATAACTGCCCCCCATCCTAATAAATGCCCCCCAACCCCTTCCACCCCCCCACATCTGCCCCCCCTCCCCCCCAAACTCACCCTTAGAGCTCCCAGGACCCCCCAAAACCCCCTTAACCTCCCCATAACTGCCCCCCTCCCCCCAATATCTGCTCCCCTCCCCCCAAACTGACCCTTAGAGCCCCCAGGAACCCCCCCACAACCCCTCTGCCCCCCCATATCACCCCCCCCCCCCCCTTATTACCTGGGTCCTCCGCTCCCCCCTCCTCCTCCTCCGCCCCCTCCTCCTCCTCCTCCTCCCCCCCCCGCCCCTCCCCCAGCGCTGAGGCCGCCGTTGGGCGGAGGGGAAGGGGGGGCGGGAGGTGGGGGCGAAGGGGGGGCTTTCCTGGCGGGGGGGGGCGGCGGCAGCGGCTGCTTCAGCATCGCGGGGCGCGGGGGGGAGAAAAGGGGGGGGGAAGGGGGGACTTGGGGGAGAAGGGAGGGGGGGGGGAAGGCGGAAGGAGTCGCGGAAGGAGACGCCGCCGCGGGGAAGGGGAGGGGGGAATGGGGGGGGGGGAAAGGGGGGGCCTAAAAAGGGAGGAGTGAAGCGGCTCCTCAGCGGCCGCCTCACCGCCGCGTCTCCTTCCGCCGCCCCGAGGGCGCGTGCGCGGGCGAGTGAAGCGCCGGCTCGGGCCGCCTCACAGCCCCCCGCGGCGCCCGGCTCCTTCCGCCTCTTGCGCACAATGCGCGTGCGCGGAGGGGAGGGAGGAGGAAAAAGTGCGGCGCTCCTCCTCCTCCTCCGCCCTAAACGCGTCTCCTTCCGCGCGGGAAGTGAAGCGCCGCCGGGGTTCGCATCACACCCCGCCTCCCGCGCGTCTCCTTCCGCCGCGCTCCTTTTTGACCCCAAATCCTTCCTTTTTCACCCAAAATCTCTCCTTTTTGACCCCGAATCCCTCCTTTTTGACGCAAAATCGCTCCTCGTCGGCTCAAAAATACTTCCTTTTCCACCCCAAAGCCCCTCCTTTTTTGACCGCGAAATCCCTCCTCTTCGACCCCAAAATCCCTCCTTTTTGACCCCAAAATCCCTCCTTTTTACCCCTATTTTCAGCCGCTTTCACTTTATGAAACCTTAGAGCCCCCTCCGACACCCCCATATCCTCCCCAAAACCCTCAGATCCCCCTTTTCCCCTTTTTAACCCCAAATCCCTCATTTTTGACCCAAACCCCCTCATTTTTACCCAAAATCCCTCATTTTTGACCCAAAACTCCTACTTTTTCAACACATTTTGCTGCTCCAGTATCGCTTTACGAAGCCTTCGCCCCCTCCGACACCCCCATATCCCCCCCGAAACCCTCAGATCCCCCTTTTCCCCCTTTTTTACCCAAAATCCCTCCTTTTTGACCCCAAATCCCTCTTTAACCCAAAATCCCTCATTTTTGACCCCAAAACCCCCTCATTTTTGCCCAAATCGTTCGTTTTTTCACCGATATTTCTCCTCACTCTCTTTTTATACCGTTTTATTCCTTTTTTCAGACCCCTCCGATGCCCTCGGAGGTCTCAGAGCCCCTCTTGAGACCCCCCCTAAAAGTCTCCAATCCCCCCTTTTTCTGACCCAAAATAACCCCTTTTTCACCCAAATCCGTTTCTCCATGAGCTTTTCCGTTCCTTTTCTTCGCTTTCGGAACTGCTCTGAACCCCCAATGCCATCACAGCCCCCCCCATATCCCCCCCATATCCCCCATTCCACCCTTTCAGCTCCCCCCAAATTCCCTACGCACCCCCATATATGCCCGAAGACCCCCATCACCCCACAGACACCCCCAAATCCCCCTATGCCCCCCATATTCCCCCCCCAGGACCCTCTCCAGCCCTTCAGCCCCCCCAGATCCCCCCCAAATCCCCCTATACCCCCCATATTCCCCCCTCCAGGACCCTCTCCAGCCCCTCAGCCCCCCCCAGATCCCCCCCTACACCCCCCATATCTCCCTAAGATCCCCCCAAATTCTCCTACACTCCCCATATCACCCCCCCAGGACCCTCTCCAGCCCCTCAGCCCCCCCAGATCCCCCCCAAATCCCCCTATGCCCCCCATATCATCCCTCCAGGACCCTCTCCAGCCCCTCAGCCCCCCCAGATCCCCCCCTACACCCCCCATATCTCCCCCAGATCCCCCCCCAAATCCCCCTATACTCTCCATATCGCCCCTCCAGGACCCTCTCCAGCCCTTCACCCCCCCCAAGATCACCCCCAAATCCCCCTATACCCCCATATCGCCCCCCCAGGACCCTCTCCAGCCCCTCAGCCCCCCCAGATCCCCCCCTACACCCCCCATATCTCCCCCAGATCCCCCCCAAATCCCCCTAAACTCCCCATCACCCCCCCAGGACCCTCTCCAGCCCTTCAGCCCCCCCCAGATCACCCCCAAATCCCCCTATACCCCCCATATCGCCCCCCCAGGACCCTCTCCAGCCCCTCAGCCCCCCCAGATCCCCCCTACACCCCCATATCTCCCCCAGATCCCCACCCAGATCCCCCTAAACTCCCCATCACCCCCCCAGGACCCTCTCCAGCCCCTCAGCCCCCCCCATACCCCCCATATCTCCCCCCAGAGTCCCCCTAAACCTTCTACACCCCCACACCATCCCCCAGACTCTCCCTACACCCCCCACATCACCCCCTAAACCCCTCCTACATCCCCCAACCCCCCACGCAGCCCCCCCAAATCCCCCCTACCGCCCCCCGAGACCCCCGTATCACCCCCCAAGACCCCTCTCCAGCCCCTGAGCCCCCCCCAGATCCCCCCCAAATCCCCCTACACCCCCCATATCTCCCCAAGATCCCCCCAAATTCTGCTACACCCCCCATATCACCCCCCAAGGACCCTCTCCAGCCCCTCAGCCCCCCCCCACCTCCCCCTCTCTCTCTCTCTCCCCAAACCCCCTCCACGCCCCCAACAACGCTCTCCCACCCCCCAAAATAATAAGTCCCTCCCAGAAAAATAGTTCCCCCTCCCATGAAAGTAGTCCGGCCGCGCGCGCTGCGCATGTGCACGCCGGGATGAGGCGGCGGGGGGGGGGAGAGAGAAGCACAAAGGCGGATGCGTGCGAGCGCGCGGCGAGCGCGCATGCGCAGAACCCACCTTCCCACCTCCCCTTTTACCGCCGCGGAGCTGCGCATGCGCAAAGCGCCCCGCCCGCGTCTCTATGGTTCCCGCGGAGGGGGGAGTGGTTGGGAGAGGGGGAGGGGATAGAGCGGCGCGCGCGGGGCGGGGGTACGTTCTAGGCATCGCGGAGGACTTTCCGCTTTGTGGCCGGCGCGGGGCTCACCGGAAGCGGAAGCGGCGGCCTCGGAAGTGGAAGGAGGAGGGGAAAGGGAAGGGAGGGAGGAGGAGGTGAAGGCGGAGGAAGAAGAAGAGGAGGAGGAGGAGAAGGGAAGAAGGGGAGGAAGGAGGGGGGGGTCTGCGTGCCCCCCCCCCGCCCCGTTTGCACTCGGGAAGCGGCGACGCGGGAGCCGGGGCGGGGCGGGGCCGCCATGGTCAGTGGGGGGAGGGGGGAAAGGGGGGGGCTCCGGGGCAGATATGGGGAGCCCGGGGGGGATATTGGGGTGATGGGGGGGATATTGGGGTGTTCAGAGGGATGGGGGAGCTCTGGGGGGGATATTGGGGTGTTCAGAGGGATGGGGGAGCTCTGGGGGGGATATTGGGGTGATGGCGGAGATGGGGGCAGATATTGGGGTGATGGTGGGGATCTGGGGGGGATATTGGGGTAATGGGGGGGCTCTGGGGGGGGTATTGGGGTGTTCAGAGGGATGGGGGAGCTCTGGGGGCGATATTGGGGTGATGGAGGGGCTCTGGGGGCAGATATTGGGGTGTTCAGAGGGATGGGGGCTCTGGGGGCAGATATTGGGGAGATGGGGGATCGGGGGGGATATTGGGGTAATGGGGGGCTGTGGGGGCGATATTGGGGTGATGGGGGGCTCTGGGGGCGATATTGGGGTGATGGGGGGCTCTGGGGGTATATTGGGGTGATGGGGGGCTCTGGGGGCAGATATTGGGGTGATGGTGGGGATCTGGGGGGGATATTGGGGTAATGGGGGGGCTCTGGGGGGGTATTGGGGTGTTCAGAGGGATGGGGGGCTCTGGGGGCAGATATTGGGGTAATGTGTGAGGTGGGGGGCTGTGGGGGGATATTGGGGTGATGGGGGGCTCTGGGGGGGATATTGGGGTACTGACAAGGCTCGTAAATTGGATGTTGGGGTGCTGACAGCATCGTGGGTTGGGTATTGGGGCGATGGGGGCGTGATGGGTTGGATTTTGGGGCGCTGGGGGTCACGGGTCGGATACTGGGGTACTGAGCGGTCATAGATTGGATGTTGGGGTGCTGAGGGCATCACGGGGTGGATATTGGGGTGCTGGGGGGGTCGTGAGTTGGATTTTGGGGTGCTGGGGGGCACGGGTTGGATAACGAGGTACTGACAAGGGTTGTAGATTGGCTGTTGGGGTGTTGGGAATATCATGGGGTGGATTTTGGGGTGCTGGGGGGGTCATGAGTTGGATTTTGGGGTGCTGGGAGTCACGGGTTGGATACTGGGGTACTGAGAAGGTTCGTAGATTGGATGTTGGGGTGCTGACGGCATCATGGGGTGGATTTTGGGGTGCTGGGGGGGTCATGAGTTGGATTTTGGGGCGCTGGGGGTCACAGGTTGGATACTGGAGTACTGACAAGGGTCATAGGTTGGATGTTGGGGTGCTGGGGGGCATCATGGAGTGGATATTGGGGTGCTGGGGGGGTCATGGGTTGGATTTTGGGGCGCTGGGGGTCACAGGTTGGATACTGGAGTACTGACAAGGGTCATAGGTTGGATGTTGGGGTGCTGAGGGCATCACAGGGTGGATATTGGGGTGCTGGGGGGGTCATGGGTTGGATTTTGGGGTGCTGGGAGTCATGGGTTGGATATTGAGGTACTGAGAAGGGTCGTAAATTGGATGTTGGGGTGCTGAGGGCACCATGGAGTGGGTTTTGGGGTGTTGGGGGGGTCATGAGTTGGATTTTGGGGTGCTGAGAGCATCGTGGGTTGGATATTGGGGTGCTGGGGGGTCATGAGTTGGATTTTGGGGTGCTGAGGCTGTTGCAGGTTGGATATTGGGGTGCTGGGGGGGTCATGGGTTGGATTTTGGGGTGCTGAGAGCATCGTGGGTTGGATATTGGGGTGCTGGGGGTCATGGGTTGGATACTGGGGAACTGAGAGGGGTTGTAGATTGGATGTTAGGGTGTTGGGAATATCATGGGGTGGATTTTGGGGTGCTGGGGGGGTCATGGGTTGGATCTTGGGGCGCTGAGGCTGTCGCGGGTTGGATTTTGGGGTGATTGATGTTGAATATTGAGGTGTTGGAGGAATTATGATTTGGCTTTTGGGGCGCTTTGGGGGTTCACGAGATGATTTAGGGCCTATTTTTGGGGGGGCTGTGGGTTCCCAACGTTTCCCACCCCCCCCCCCCGCCCCCTCTTTTCCCTCTTTTTTCCCGGAATTCCAGGTGACGCGGAGCGCGGCCGCCCCCCCCCCCAGGCTCTTCCTCCTCCGCCCGTTGGGTTCCACCATGAACGGTACCGAACCCCAACCCCTTCCCGATTCCTTCCCGGAAAACTGCCCGGAATTTTCCGCTCCGTCTCCGGCAACGCCGGGATGGCGGGAATTCTGCGAGCTCCACGCCCGCGCCGCCGCCCGCGACTTCGCCCGCCGTTACCTCGCCTTCGTTAGCGCTCACCCTCACCTCCTCGCCGCCGCTTCCGAGGTCGCCTTTTCCCGTCATTTCGCCCGCTATTTCCTGGAATACTTCCAAGCCGAAGTCTCCCGCGCTTCCGGGGACCCCCAATCTTCACCCCTTCCATCTCGCTGCCCCCCTTTTCCGGTACCGTTACCGCCGCCGCGAGCGCCGTCCGAAACCGGCAGCGAATCTTCCTCGGCCGCCGCTTCTCCGTGCGATCCCGTTTTTCCGCAATCGCGAAGTTCCGAGGATTTAGGGCCCGGGGGGGGGGTCCCCATTTCCTCATCGCCTCCGGTGAAATCGAAGCTTCGGAAGCGCTTTTCCTTGAGGAACGTCGGGAGAAGCGTTCGGGGGATCCTTCAGTGGAGAGGAGGAGGAGGAGGAGGCGATTCCTCACCCCCTTTTCCCACCAACTCCAACTCCAATTCCTCAGGGGGGGCCGCGGGGGCGCCCCCGGATCGTTGGAGCCAACGCTTGGAACGTTTGCGTTTGGGGCGACCCCCGGGACCCCCGAAACGAGAAGGGGTTTTGAGTTTTTGGGTGGCGGAAGATGGCGACGGAGGAGGAGGAGGAGGAGACGGCGAAGGGGATCTGGAAATGGGGGCGACGGCCACCATTTGGGGGGGCGGCGGAGGGGGGGGGCGATGGCAGCGCTGTCGCCTTCTCCTGCGTCCCGGCGGTGACGGAGCCGGCTTGGAGATCTACGTGCCCCCCAAGGTGGGGGTTTTGGGGGGGGCCTGAAGGGGTTGGGGGGGGTCTTTGGGGGCGTCTTGAGGGGATTTGGGGGGGCCTGAAGGGGTTGGGAGGGTTTTTGGGGGTGTCTTGAGGGGGTTTGGGGGGGGCCTGAAGGGGTTGTGAGGGTTTTTGGGGGTGTCTTGAGGGGATTTGGGGGGTTTGAAGGGATTAGGGGGACCTGAAGGGGCTTGGGGGTGCCTTTGGGGGCGTCTTGAGGGGATTTGAGGGGGCCTAAAGGGGTTGGGGGGGTCTTTGGGGGCGTCTTGAGGGGATTTGAGAGGGCCTGAAGGGATTGTGAGGGTCTTTGATGGTGTCTTGAGGGGATTTGAGGGGGTCTGAAGGGGTTGTGAGGGTCCTTGGGGGCGTCTTGAGGGGATTTGGGGGGGCCTGAAGGGATTGGGGGGGGCTTTGGGGGGGCCTAAAGGGATTGGGAGAGTCTTTGGGGGGATTTGAGGGGGTCTGAAGGGGTTGGGAGGGTCTTTGGGGGCGTCTTGAGGGGATTTGGGGGGGCCTGAAGAGATTGGGAGGGTCTTTGGGGGGATTTGGGGGGGCCTGAAGGGATTGGGGGGTCCTGAAGGGGTTTGGGGGTGTCTTTGGGGGTGTCTTGAGGGGATTTGGGGGGGCCTGAAGGGGTTGGGGGGGTCTTTGGGGGGATTTGAGGGGGTATGAAGGGGTTGTGAGGGTCTTTGGGGGTGTCTTGGGGGGATTTGGGGGGGCCTGAAGGGGTTGTGAGGGTCTTTGGGGGCGTCTTGAGGGGATTTGGAGGGGCCTGAAGGGGTTGTGGGGGATTTTGGGGGTGTCTTGAGGGGATTTGGAGGGGCCTGAAGGGGTTGTGGGGGATTTTGGGGGTGTCTTGAGGGGATTTGGGGGGGCCTGAAGGGGTTGTGAGGGTCTTTGGGGGCGTCTTGAGGGGATTTGGGGGGGCCTGAAGGGATTGGGAGGGTCTTTGGGGGCATCTTGGGGGGATTTGGTGGGGTCTGAAGGGATAAAGGGGGTCTTCGGGGGTGTCTTGAGGGGATTTGGGGGGGTTTGAAGGGGTTGTGGGGGATTTTGGGGGTGTCTTGAGGGGATTTGGTGGGGTCTGAAGGGATAAAGGGGGTCTTCGGGGGTGTCTTGAGGGCATTTGGGGGGGTCTGAAGGGGTTGTGGGGGTCTTTGGGGGGATTTGGGGGGGCCTGAAGGGGTTGTGGGGGTCTTTGGGGGTGTCTTGAGGGGATTTAGGGGGGCCTGAAGGGGTTCGGGGGATCTTCGGGGAGATTTGGGGGGGCCTGAAGGGGTTGTGGGGGTCTTTGGGGGCATTTTGGGGAGGCCTAAAGGGGTTGTGGGGCTCTTTGGGGGTGATTTGAGGGGTCTGAAGGGATTGGGGGGGCCTGAATGGGTTTGGGGGGGTCTTTGTGGGTGCCTTGAGGGGATTTGGGGGGGCCTGAAGGGATTAGGGGAGTCTTTGGGGGTGTCTTTGAGGGGATTTGAGGGGGCCTAAAGGGGTTGGGGGGGTATTTGGGGGCGTCTTGAGGGGATTTGGGGGGGTCTGAAGGGATTGGGGGGGCCTGAAGAGGTTTGGGGGTGTCTTTGGGGGCGCCTTGAGGGGATTTGGGGGGGCTTGAAGGGATTGGGGGGGGTACTTTGAGGGGTTTCAGGGACCTTGAAGGGGTTCGGGGGGACCTTGAAGGGGTTTGGGGGGGTCTTGAAAGGGTTTGGGGGGTCCTTTAGAGATTTAGGTTGAGTTTTGGGGAGTCATAGAGGGGTTTGGGGGGACCCTGAAAGGTTTGGGGGTGCTTGGGGGGAGTTCTTGGTGAATCTCAGGGGGGGTTTAAGGAAGTTTGGGGGCGACTTTGAGGGTTATGGGAGGGTTTCGGGGGGTTCCGAAGGATTTGAGGGGGATTTGGGGGAGTCTTGAAGGGGTTTGGGGGGGACTTTAAGGGTTTGGGGGGGTCCTGGGAGGATTTGGGGGGGCTTAGAGGGAGCCTTTGAACGGCTCAAGGGAGTTTTTTGGGGTGCTGAAGGGCTTTAGGGGGATTTGGGGGGGTCATTTGAAGGGGTTTGGGAGGGGCTGAAGGGGTTTGGGGGGGTCTGAAGGGGTTTGGGGGGGTCTGGCAGGGTTTTGGGGGGGTCTGGCAGGGTTTGGGGGGCTGTGGCAGGGTTTGGGGGTGTCTGGCAGGGTTTTGGGGTGACCCTTTGCGGCACTGACCCCCCACTTTCCCCCCCCCCCCAGGCCCCCCAACCCCGGCTGCGTCTGCCCCGCTCGGCGTTGGGGGGCGCGCGCCCCGCTACCCCCCTGGAGACCCCAGCGCGGGAGCACACCTTCCTGCTGCGGGTGAGACACCCCCCCCTTCAGATCTTGGGGTACCCCCTCCCCCCCAAATTCTGGGGGTCCCCCATTTTCATGGGGACCCCTTTTTTTCACCCCAATTTGCTCATTTCTATGTATTTCACCCCGATTTTGTGATGCTTTGAGAGCCCTCTCCCCGTTTCGGGGGGACCTCCTTATTTTGGGGGTGCTCCCCCTTTTCTATCAGGACCCCCCCAGTTTTCCACGGGGGACCCCGAAATGTGGGGGTTCCCCTTTTCCGTGGGGACCCCCCCTTTTTCACCCCAATTCCCTTCTCTCATATCTCCACCTTTCAATTCCCATTAAGTCTCCCTTATACGTGGGGTCCCCTCCCATTCCATGGGGGTTCCCCTGTTTTGGGGGGACCCCCCCTTTCCTATAGGCCCCCCCCATTCTTATAAGCCCCCCCTTTTTCTATGAGGACCCCCCCATTGCATGAGGAACCCCCCAAAACTTAGGGACCCCCCCTTTTTTACCCCTTATCGTCTTATTCTGTCGCATTTGCCTCCGTGGGATCCCCTCTTTTTGCCCCCCCCCCCCTTTTTGGACCCCTTTTTTTTGTGGGGATCCCCTCTTTGCTCCCCATATTCTTATTGCCCCCCCAAATCTAACCCCCCCCCCAATTTTGCCCCCCCAGACGGTGTCGGGATCGGAGCTGCTGTTCCAGGCTGGAGACGCTCGGCAGCTGCGGGGGTGGCTCGGGGCGCTGCGGGAGTGGGGACCCCCGGGGTGAGCACCCCCAAATCGAGGGGGGGGGTTTAGAACCGATTTGGGGGGGTTTAGCCTTAAAATGGGGGGGGGTTAAGGTTTGGGGGGGGAGGTTTGACCGCAAAATGGAAGGGGTACCCCTAAATTTGGGGTGATTTGGCTCTAAAATGGAAGGGGCGCCCCAAAATTGGGGGTGATTTGGCTGTAAAATGGAAGGGGTGCCCCAAAATTGGAGAGGTTTAGTCCTAAAATGGAAGGGACACCCCAAAATTGGAGAGGTTTAGCCCTAAAATGGAAGGGGTACCCCTAAATTTGGGGTGATTTGGCTGTAAAATGGAAGGGACACCCCAAAATTGGAGAGGTTTAGCCCCAAAATGGAAGGGGCGCCCCAAAATTTGGGGTGATTTGGCCCTAAAATGGAAGGACACCCCAAAATTGGAGAAGTTTAGCCCTGAAATGGAAGGGGCGCCCCAAAACTGGGGGGCTTCGGTGCAGAAATGGGGGGGCCCTGGGGATTCTGTGGGAGCGGACACCCCTAAAATGGGGAGGGGGGGGTTAATGTGGGGGTTCAGCCCCCAAATGGGGGCGTTTACCCCTTAATCGGAGTGGTTTAACCCCAAAATTTTGGGGGGGTCCCACCGAAATCGGGGCGGGAACCCCAAAAAAAGAGGGATTGAACCCCAAAAAGGCAAAGGATTGGGGGAGCGCCGTCGAATTGGGGGGGGAAAGGGGGGGTTAATAGGGAGGGGGTCCCATTTTTGAGGTGTTTCACCCCGGTTTTTTTGCTCCCCCTTTTTTTTGGGGGGGGGGTCCCCTAATTCCCGTTTTTCCGCTTCGCCCCCAAAAGGGAGGACGCGGAGCCCCCCCCGAGCGTCGACCCCCCCGAGAGCGGCGCCGGACGGGAGCAGCCGGGAGACAGCGCCGAGCTCCTGGCACAAGGTCACCCCCAAATCCGCCGAATCCCTCGGAATTCCGCCAAAACCCTCGGAATTCCGCCAAATCCCTCGGAATTCCATCAAAATCCCTTCAAATTCCGTCAAAATCCCCTCAAATTCCACCAAATCCCTTCGAATTCCCCCAAATCCCTTGGATTTCCACCAAAATTCCTTCAGATTCCACCAAAATCCCTTCGAATTCCACCAAAATCCTTTTGAATTCTACCAAATCCGTTCAAATTGCACCAAAATTCCTTCAAATTTCACCAAAATCTTTTCGAATGTCACCAAAATCCCTTCAAATTTCATCAAAATCCCTTCAAATTTCACCAAATCCATTCAAATTGCACCAAAATCCCTTCGAATTCCACCAAAACCCCTTCAAATTTCACCAAAACTCCTTCGAATTCCACCAAATCCGTTCAAATTGCACCAAAATCCTTTCTAATTCCACCAAAATCCCTTCAGATTCCACCAAAATGCCTTCAAATTCCACCAAAATCCCTTCAAATTTCACCAAATCCCTTCGAATTCCACCAAAATCCCTTCAAATTTCACCAAAATCCCTTCAAGTTTCACCAAAATCCCTTGGAATTCCACCAAAATCCCTTCAAATTTTACCTAAATCCCTTCAAATTCCCCCAAAATCCCTTCAAATTCCACCAAATCCTTTTCGAATTTCACCAAAATCCCTTCAAATTTCATCAAATCCATTCAAATTGCACCAAAATCCCTTCAATTTCCCCCAAATCACTTCGAATTCCACCGAATCCCTTCAAATTCCACCAAAATCCCTTTGAATTCCCCCAAAATCCCTTCGAATTCCCCCAAAACCCCTTCAAATTCCACCCAAATCCTCTCAAATTCTCCTCAAATCCATTCAATTCCTAAAAACTCTCCGTAAAAGGTTTCAAATCCGCTTCAAATCTCCTCCAAATTTGCCTCATAATCATCAAATTGTCTTCCAGAAGTTCTCAAATGTTTTCAGATCTCTCCAAAGTTCCCTCAAATTTCTCCGAAATTCTCTCAAATTCCCCCAAAAACCTTAAATTGTTTCCAACTCTTGAAAATTGCGCTTAAAATCTCTTAAATTCATCTCAAATCCTCTCCAACCCCACCTCAAAATCACGAAATTCTCGTCCTGAGCTTCTCAGATCCCTTCACGTCGCCCAAAATCCACTCAAATCCCACCAAAATCCCCTCAAATTTCACCAAAAACCCCAAATCCCTTCAGACTTCTAAAAATCCCACCAAAAATCGCTTAAATTCCCCCCAAACCTCCCTAAAAATCATCAAATTTTCTCTTTAAACTTCCCAAATTTTTTTCAGACCGTGCAAAACCCCCTAAAATTGCTCCAAAAATCCTCTGAAATTTCCCCAAACCTCTCTCAAATTCCTCCCAAACCCGCAAATTTATTCAGACTTCTAAAAATTCTTCCTAAAATTTCCTGAATTTGCGTCAAATTTCCGTCAAAATCACCAAATTCCTTTCCCAAACTTTCAAACCCTTTCGGATTCCCCCAAAATCCTCTCAAATTCCCCACAAATCCCTTCAGATTCCGGAAAATCCTACCTAAAATCTTTCAAATCTATTTCAAACCTTCACAAAATTTACTTCAAAATCATCAAATTTCCTTCTGAAATTTGAGAAACGCTTTCAGACGCCCCAAACCCCCCCGAATTCTCCAAAATTCTTCTCAAAATTTCTTAAATTTGTCTATTTTTCCTTTCCAAAGGTTTTCAAATCTTTTGAGATGTTCTAAATTTCACGAAAATTTTCTAAATTCATTTCAAAATTTCTGAATTTCTTTAAAATTCCCAAAATTTACCTCCAAACGCCCCCAATGCTTTCGTTTTTCCCCCTAAATCCTCCTGAAATGCCCCCCGATTTCTTTTTGCCGCCCCCCCAGGTGCGTACGGGGGTCTCTCCGAGCGCCCCTCGGCCTCAGTTTCCCCCACTTCCGCCTCCCGCCGGGGCTCCGTGGAGCTGCCGCCCCCCCCGGAGCTGCCGCCCCGCGTTCCCATCGAGGAGGCGCCCTTCGCTCCGGGGTTACTCCACGCCCCCTTTCCCGACCCCCCCGACGGAGCAGGTGAGGGATTTGGGGGGGCTGCACCCCCAATTTAGAGGGGGGGGTTATCCCTGGGGTTGGGGGGGGGGGTGTGAGGGGCTGAACCCCCGTTTTGTGGGGGTTTGGAGGGCTGCACCCATGTTTTGAGGGGGCGTAGGGCACCGGGCTCTGTTTTGGGGGGTGCACCCCCTTTTTGGGGGGTTTAGAACCCCGTTTTGGGGGGCTCTGGAGCAGCTGCACCCCCATTTCGGGGAGGTTTTGGGGTGCTTTGGAGCGGCTGAAGCCCTATTTTGGGGTTCAGGAGGAGACCGAACCCCCCCATTTCCCCTCAAAGTCTTTCAGATCCCCCCGTAGGGACCCCCAAATCCCCCTCTGGGTTCCCCCCAGTTCCGTTGGAGCCCCAAAACCCCCTTTTAGCCCCCCCAAACCCCCTCGGTGCCCCCCTTCTCCACGTCCCCCTGGTTCCATGGGACCCCAAAATCCCCTTTTAGCCCCCCCAAACCCCCCGGCGCCCCTCTTCTCCACGTCCCCCCAGTTCCATGGGACCCCCAAAATCCCTTTTAGCCCCCCAAAACCCCCTTTAGCCCCCCCAGACACCCCCAAACCCCCCTGGTACCCCTCTTCTCCACGTCCCCCTGGTTCCATGGGACCCCCAAAACCCCTTTTAGCCCCCCGAAACGCCCCCAGTGCTCCTCTTTTCCGTGTCCCCCTGGTTCCATGGGACCCCAAAACCCCTTTTAGCCCCCCAAAAACTCCTTTAGCCCCCCCAGACACCCCCAAACCCCCCTGGTATCCCTCTTCTCCACGTCTCGTTGGTTCCATGGGACCCCAAAACCCCTTTTAGCCCCCCAAAACCGCCTTTAGCCCCCCCAGACACCCCCAAACCCCCCTGGTACCCCTCTTCTCCACGTCCCCCTGGTTCCATGGGACCCCCAAAATCCCTTTTAGCCCCCCCAAGACCCCTTTTAGCCCCCCCAGACCCCCCAAATCCTCTCGGTGCCCCTGTTCTCCACATCCCCCTGGTTCCATGGGACCCCAAAACCCCTTTTAGCCCCCCAAACCCCCCCAGTGCCCCTCTTCTCCACGTCTCCTTGGTTCCATGGGACCCCCAAAACCCCCTTTAGCCCCCCTAAAACCCCCCCAGTACTCCTCTTCTCCACGTCCCCCTGGTTCCATGGGACCCCAAAACCCCTTTTAGCCCCCCAAAAACCCCTTTTAGCCCTCCAAACACCCCCAGTACCCCCTTTCTCTATGTCTCCTTGGTTCCATGGGACCCCAAAACCCCTTTTAGCCCCCCCAAACCCCCCCAGTGCCCCTCTTCTCCACGTCCCCCTGTTCCATGGGACCCCAAAACCCCTTTTAGCCCCCCAAAAAACCCTTTTAGCCCCCCCAAACCCCCCCGGTGCCCCTCTTTTCCACGTCCCCCTGGTTCCATGGGACCCCAAAACCCCCTTTAGTCCCCCAAACCCCCCTGGTGCCCCTCTTCTCCACGTCCCCTGGTTCCATGGGACCCCAAAACCCCTTTTAGCCCCCCCAAACCCCCCCGGTACCCCTTTTCTCCACATCTCCATGGTTCCATGGGACCCCAAAACCCCTTTTAGCCCCCCCAAACCCCCCCGGTACCCCTCTTCTTCACGTTTCTTTGCTTCCGTGGGACCCCCAAAATCCTTTTTAGCCCCCCCAGACCCCCAAGCTCCCCACTTTGTGCCCCGAACCCCCCCCGTTTCCCCCCCCTGACCCCCCGTTGCCCCCCTGGCAGGGCCGTTCCTCTTCCAGGGGGAGGCGGGGGCCGAGGGGGGGGACGCCCTGGAGCACCCCCTCTCCGAGTACCCCTGGTTCCACGGGACGCTGTCGCGGCTGAAGGCGGCGCAGTTGGTGCTGGCGGGCGGCGCCGGGAGCCACGGCGTCTTCCTGGTGCGGCAAAGCGAGACGCGGCGCGGGGAGTACGTCCTCACCTTCAACTTCCAGGGGAAAGCCAAGGTACGGGGCGGGAAACGGGGAGGAAACGGGGAGGAAATGGGGTGAACGGGGGGGAAATGGGGGGAATGGGGGGGGAAATGGGGTGAATGGGGGGGGAAATGGGGTGAATGGGGGGGGAAATGGGGAGAATGGGGGGGAAATGGGGGGAATGGGGGGGAGAAATGGGGAGAATGGGGGGAATGGGGGGGAAATGGGGAGGAAACAGGGAGGAAATGGGGAGAATGGGGGGGAAATGGGGAGGAAATGGGGAGGAAATGGGGTGAACGGGGGGGAAATGGGGGGAATGGGGGGGGAAATGGGGAGAATGGGGGGGAGAATGGGGGGAATGGGGGGGAAATGGGGAGAATGGGGGGAATGGGGGGGGAAATGGGGAGGAAACAGGGAGGAAATGGGGAGAATGGGGGGGAAACGGGGAGGAAACAGGGAGGAAATGGGGGGAAGGGGGGGGAAATGGGGAGAATGGGGGGGGAAATGGGGAGAATGGGGGGGGAAATGGGGGGAATGGGGGGGAAATGGGGAGAATGGGGGGGAAATGGGGAGAATGGGGGGGATGGGGAGAATGGGGGGGAAATGGGGAGAATGGGGGGGGAAATGGGGAGAATGGGGGGGAAATGGGGGGGAAACGGGGAGGAAACAGGGAGGAAATGGGGAGAATGGGGGGGAAACGGGGAGGAAACAGGGGGGAAATGGGGAGAATGGGGGGGAAATGGGGAGAATGGGGGAATTTGGGGGGGAAATGGGGAGAATGGGGGGGGAATGGGGAGAATGGGGGGGGAATGGGGAGAATGGGGGGAATGGGGAGAATGGGGGGGAAATGGGGAGAATGGGGGGAATGGGGGGGAAATGGGGAGAATGGGGGGAAATGGGGAGAATGGGGGGGAATGGGGAGAATGGGGGGGAAATGGGGAGAATGGGGGGAAATGGGGAGAATGGGGGGAATGGGGAGAATGGGGGGAAATGGGGAGAATGGGGGGAAATGGGGAGAATGGGGAGGAAACAGGGAGGAAATGGGGAGAATGGGGGGGGAAATGGGGAGAATGGGGGGGAAATGGGGAGAATGGGGGGAAATGGGGAGAATGGGGGGGGAAAGGGGGAGAATGGGGGGGAAATGGGGAGAATGGGGGGGAAATGGGGAGAATGGGGGGGAATGGGGAGAATGGGGGGGAAATGGGGGGAATGGGGGGGAAATGGGGAGAATGGGGGGGAATGGGGGGAATGGGGAGAATGGGGGGAAATGGGGAGAATGGGGGGAAATGGGGAGAATGGGGGGGAATGGGGAGAATGGGGGGGGAATGGGGAGAATGGGGGGGGAATGGGGAGAATGGGGGGGAAATGGGGAGAATGGGGGGGGAATGGGGAGAATGGGGGGGAAATGGGGAGAATGGGGGGGAAATGGGGGGAATGGGGGGGAAATGGGGAGAATGGGGGGGAATGGGGGGAATGGGGAGAATGGGGGGAAATGGGGAGAATGGGGGGGAAATGGGGAGAATGGGGGGGAAATGGGGAGAATGGGGGGGGAAATGGGGAGAATGGGGGGGAAATGGGGAGAATGGGGGGAAATGGGGGGAATGGGGGGGAAATGGGGAGAATGGGGGGGAATGGGGGGAATGGGGGGAAATGGGGAGAATGGGGGGGGAAATGGGGAGAATGGGGGGGGAATGGGGAGAATGGGGGGGGAAATGGGGAGAATGGGGGGGAATGGGGAGAATGGGGGGAAATGGGGAGAATGGGGGGAATGGGGAGAATGGGGGGAAATGGGGAGAATGGGGGGGAAATGGGGAGAATGGGGGGGAAATGGGGGGAAATGGGGAGAATGGGGAGGAAACAGGGAGGAAATGGGGAGAATGGGGGGGGAAATGGGGAGAATGGGGGGGAAATGGGGAGAATGGGGGGAAATGGGGAGAATGGGGGGGGAAAGGGGGAGAATGGGGGGGAAATGGGGAGAATGGGGGGGAAATGGGGAGAATGGGGGGGAAATGGGGGGAATGGGGGGGAATGGGGAGAATGGGGGGGAAATGGGGGGAATGGGGGGGAAATGGGGGGAATGGGGGGAAATGGGGAGAATGGGGGGGGAATGGGGGGAATGGGGGGAAATGGGGGGAATGGGGGGGAAATGGGGAGAATGGGGGGGAATGGGGGGAATGGGGGGAAATGGGGGAGAATGGGGGGAAATGGGGAGAATGGGGGGGAAATGGGGAGAATGGGGGGGGAATGGGGAGAATGGGGGGGGAAATGGGGAGAATGGGGGGAAATGGGGGAGAATGGGGGGAAATGGGGAGAATGGGGGGGAAATGGGGAGAATGGGGGGAAATGGGGAGAATGGGGGGGAATGGGGAGAATGGGGGGGAAATGGGGAGAATGGGGGGGGAATGGGGAGAATGGGGGGGAATGGGGAGAATGGGGGGGGAATGGGGAGAATGGGGGGGGAAATGGGGAGAATGGGGGGGAAATGGGGAGAATGGGGGGGGAATGGGGAGAATGGGGGGGGAATGGGGAGAATGGGGGGGGGAATGGGGAGAATGGGGGGGAAATGGGGGGAATGGGGGGGAAATGGGGGGAATGGGGGGAAATGGGGAGAATGGGGGGGAAATGGGGAGAATGGGGGGAAATGGGGGGAATGGGGGGGAAATGGGGGGAATGGGGGGGGAAATGGGGAGAATGGGGGGAATGGGGAGAATGGGGGGAAATGGGGAGAATGGGGGGGAAATGGGGAGAATGGGGGGAAATGGGGAGAATGGGGGGGAAATGGGGAGAATGGGGGGAAATGGGGAGAATGGGGGGGAAATGGGGGGAAATGGGGAGAATGGGGAGGAAACAGGGAGGAAATGGGGAGAATGGGGGGGGAAATGGGGAGAATGGGGGGGAAATGGGGAGAATGGGGGGAAATGGGGAGAATGGGGGGGGAAAGGGGGAGAATGGGGGGGAAATGGGGAGAATGGGGGGGAAATGGGGAGAATGGGGGGGAAATGGGGGGAATGGGGGGGAATGGGGAGAATGGGGGGGAAATGGGGGGAATGGGGGGGAAATGGGGGGAATGGGGGGAAATGGGGAGAATGGGGGGGGAATGGGGGGAATGGGGGGAAATGGGGGGAATGGGGGGGAAATGGGGAGAATGGGGGGGAATGGGGGGAATGGGGGGAAATGGGGGAGAATGGGGGGAAATGGGGAGAATGGGGGGGAAATGGGGAGAATGGGGGGGGAAATGGGGAGAATGGGGGGAAATGGGGGAGAATGGGGGGAAATGGGGAGAATGGGGGGAAATGGGGGAGAATGGGGGGAAATGGGGAGAATGGGGGGGAAATGGGGAGAATGGGGGGAAATGGGGAGAATGGGGGGGAATGGGGAGAATGGGGGGGGAATGGGGAGAATGGGGGGGGAAATGGGGAGAATGGGGGGAAATGGGGGAGAATGGGGGGAAATGGGGGAGAATGGGGGGGAAATGGGGAGAATGGGGGGGAAATGGGGAGAATGGGGGGAAATGGGGAGAATGGGGGGGAATGGGGAGAATGGGGGGGGAATGGGGAGAATGGGGGGGGAATGGGGAGAATGGGGGGGAATGGGGAGAATGGGGGGGGAATGGGGAGAATGGGGGGGGAAATGGGGAGAATGGGGGGGAAATGGGGAGAATGGGGGGGGAATGGGGAGAATGGGGGGGGAATGGGGAGAATGGGGGGGGAATGGGGAGAATGGGGGGGAAATGGGGGGAATGGGGGGGAAATGGGGGGAATGGGGGGAAATGGGGAGAATGGGGGGGAAATGGGGAGAATGGGGGGAAATGGGGGGAATGGGGGGGAAATGGGGAGAATGGGGGGGAATGGGGGGAATGGGGGGAAATGGGGGAGAATGGGGGGAAATGGGGAGAATGGGGGGAAATGGGGAGAATGGGGGGGGAATGGGGAGAATGGGGGGGGAAATGGGGAGAATGGGGGGAAATGGGGGAGAATGGGGGGAAATGGGGAGAATGGGGGGGAAATGGGGAGAATGGGGGGAAATGGGGAGAATGGGGGGGAATGGGGAGAATGGGGGGAAATGGGGAGAATGGGGGGGAATGGGGGGAATGGGGGGGGAAATGGGGAGAATGGGGGGAAATGGGGAGAATGGGGGGGAAATGGGGAGAATGGGGGGGGAATGGGGAGAATGGGGGGGAAATGGGGAGAATGGGGGGAAATGGGGAGAATGGGGGGGAAATGGGGAGAATGGGGGGAAATGGGGAGAATGGGGGGGGAAATGGGGAGAATGGGGGGGAATGGGGAGAATGGGGGGAAATGGGGAGAATGGGGGGGAAATGGGGAGAATGGGGAGGAAATGGGGAGAATGGGGGGGAAATGGGGAGAATGGGGGGGGAATGGGGAGAATGGGGGGAAATGGGGAGAATGGGGAGGAAATGGGGAGAATGGGGGGGAAATGGGGAGAATGGGGGAGAATGGGGAGAATGGGGGGAAATGGGGAGAATGGGGGAGAATGGGGAGAATGGGGGGAAATGGGGAGAATGGGGGGGAAATGGGGAGAATGGGGGGGAAATGGGGAGAATGGGGGGAAATGGGGAGAATGGGGGGAATGGGGGGAATGGGGGGGAAATGGGGAGAATGGGGGGGGAAATGGGGAGAATGGGGGGAATGGGGAGAATGGGGGGAAATGGGGAGAATGGGGGGAAATGGGGAGAATGGGGGGAAATGGGGAGAATGGGGGGGAAATGGGGAGAATGGGGGGGAAATGGGGAGAATGGGGGGGAATGGGGAGAATGGGGGGAAATGGGGAGGAAAAGGGGGGGAAATGGGGAGAATGGGGGGAATGGGGAGAATGGGGGGGAATGGGGAGAATGGGGGGGAAATGGGGGGAAATGGGGGGGAAATGGGGAGAATGGGGGGGGAAAGGGGGAGAATGGGGGGGAAATGGGGAGAATGGGGGGGAAATGGGGAGGAAACGGGGAGGAAACGGGGAGGAAATGGGGAGAAGGGGGGGAAATGGGGAGAATGGGGGGGAAATGGGGAGAATGGGGGGGAAATGGGGAGAATGGGGGGGAAATGGTGAGAATGGGGGGGAATGGGGAGAATGGGGGGGAATGGGGGGAAATGGGGAGAATGGGGGGGAAATGGGGGGAATGGGGGGGAAATGGGGAGGAAACAGGGAGGAAATGGGGAATTTGGGGGGGAAGAGAGGGGGAATTTGGGGAATCCCTATTGATTTTGGGGGGATCCCTATTGATTTTGGGGGAATCCCTATTGATTTTTGGGGGAATCCCTATTGATTTTGGGGGAATCCCTATTGATTTCTGGGAGAATCCCTATTGATTTTTGAGGAACCCCTATTGATTTTTGGTTAATCGCTATTGATTTTTGGTTAATCCCTATTGATTTTTGGGGTAACCCTATTGATTTTTGGGGAACCCCTATTGATTTTCGGGGTAACCCTTGGATTAGTTGATAAATTCTTGTTGGATTTTGGGGGATCCTTACCGGATTTGGGGGGGAAAAGGCTGGAATTGGTTGGGAAGTGCTCTGGAATTGTCGGGGAGGCGCCGGGGTGGGATTTTGGGGGTGACGCGGGGTCCCCAAAGGCCGTGGTGGGATTTTGGGGGTGACGCGGGGTCCCCGTCAGCACCTGCGGCTGTCGCTGAACGAGGAGGCGCAGTGCCGCGTGCAGCACCTCTGGTTCCGGAGCATCTTCGATATGCTCGAGCACTTCCGCGTCCACCCCATTCCCCTCGAGTCCGGCGGCGCCTCCGACGTCACTCTGCTCAGCTACGTCGTCGCCTCGCAACGGCCCCACGGTGAGGGGGGGACACCCGCGGGGGGGACACACGGGGCGCCGGGAACACCCATGGGGGCACCCGGAACGTCAGGAACACCCATAGGGACACCCAGAACACCCATAGGGGCACCCATAGGGACACCCGGAACATCGGGAACACCCATAGGGACACCCGGAACACCCACAGGGACACCCAGAACATCAGGAACACCCATAGGGACACCCAGAACATTGGGAACACTCATAGGGGCACCCATGGCAGCACTTGGGGTGCCAGGAACACCCATAGGGACACCCAGAACACCCACAGGGGCACCCAGAACACCCGCAGGGACACACAGAACGTCGGGAACACCCATAGGGACACCCATGGCAACACTTGGGGTGCCAGGAACACCCATAGAGACACCCAGAACGTCAGGAACACCCATAGGGACACCCAGAACACCCATAGGGGCACCCAGAACACCCACAGGGGTGCCCAGGGTAATACTCGGGGTGCTGGGAACACCCATAGGGACACCCAGAACATCGGGAACACCCATAGGGACACCCAGGACAACACCCGGGACGCCAGGAACACCCATAGGGACACCCGGAACACCCACAGGGGCACCCAGAACATCAGGAACACCCATAGGGACACCCATAGGGACACCCATAGGGACACCCATAGGGACACCAGGAACATCGGGAACACCCATAGGGGCACCCAGAACACCCACAGGGGCACCAGGAACACCCGCAGAGACACACAGAACGTCAGGAACGCCCATAGGGACACCCAGAACACCGGGGACACCCATAGGGACACCCAGAACACCCATAGGGGCACCCAGAACATCAGGGACACCCAAAACACCCACAGTAACACCCAAAACACCCACAGGAACACCCAAAACACCCATAGGGGCACCCAGAACACCCACAGGAACACCCAAAAGACCCACAGGGGCACCCAGGGCAACACTCAGGGTGCCAGGAACACCCATAGGGACACCCAGAACGTCAGGAACACCCATAGGGACACCCAGAACACCCACAGGGGCACCCATAGGGACACCCGGAACACCGGGAACACCCACAGGGGCACCAGGAACACCCGCAGAGACACCCAGAACATCAGGAACACCCATAGAGACACCCAGAACACCCACAGGGGCACCAGGAACACCCATAGGGACACCCAGAACATCGGGAACACCCATAGGGACACCTAAAACACCCATAGGGACACCCAGAACATCGGGTACACCCATAGGAACACCCATGGCAACACTTGGGGTGCCAGGAACACCCATAGAGACACCCAGAACATCAGGAGCACCCATAGGGGCACCCAGAACACCCATAGGGGCACCCAGAACGTCGGGAACACCCATAGGGACACCCAGAACACCCACAGGAACACCCATAGGGACACCCAGAATGTCGGGAACACCCATAGGGGCACCCAGAACATTGGGAACACCCATAGGGGCACCCAGAACATCGGGAACACCCATAGGGACACCCAGAACATTGGGAACACCCATAGGGGCACCCAGAACATCGGGAACACCCATAGGGACACCCAGAACATTGGGAACACCCATAGGGGCACCCATGGCAACACTTGGGGTGCCAGGAACACCTATAGAGACACCCAGAACACCCACAGGGGCACCCAGAACATCGGGAACACCCATAGGGACACCCAGAACACCCACAGGGGCACCCAGAACACCCGCGGGGACACACGGAACATCGGGAACACCCATAGGGACACCCATGGCAACACTTGGGGTGCCAGGAACACCCATAGAGACACCCAGAACATCAGGAACACCCATAGGGACACCCAGAACACCCATAGGGACACCCAGAACGTCGGGAACACCCATAGGGACACCCAGAACACCCACAGGAACACCCATAGGGACACCCAGAATGTCGGGAACACCCATAGGGGCACCCAGAACATTGGGAACACCCATAGGGGCACCCAGAACATCGGGAACACCCATAGGGACACCCAGAACATTGGGAACACCCATAGGGGCACCCAGAACATCGGGAACACCCATAGGGACACCCATGGCAACACTTGGGGTGCCAGGAACACCTATAGAGACACCCAGAACACCCACAGGGGCACCCAGAACATCGGGAACACCCATAGGGACACCCAGGACACCCACAGGAACACCCATAGGGACACCCAGGACACCCATAGGGACACCCAGAACATCGGGAACGCCCATAAGGACACCCATAGGGACACCAGGAACATCGGGAACACCCATAGGGACACCCGGAACATCAGGAACACCCATAGGGACACCCAGAACACCCATAGGGACACCCGGAACATCAGGAACACCCATAGGGACATCCAGAACACCCACAGGAGCACCCATAGGGACACCCAAAACACCCACAGGGGCGCCAGGAACACCCGCAGAGACACCTGGAACACCAGGAACACCCATAGGGA
Source organism: Cuculus canorus (assembly GCF_017976375.1). Taxonomy (NCBI): domain Eukaryota; kingdom Metazoa; phylum Chordata; class Aves; order Cuculiformes; family Cuculidae; genus Cuculus; species Cuculus canorus. The sequence goes on from NC_071438.1 coordinate 866,122, forward strand.
CACCCAGAACATCGGGAACACCCATAGGGACATCCAGAACATCAGCAACACCCATAGGGACACCCAGAACACCCACAGGAACACCCATAGGGACACCCGCAGAGACGCCCAGAACATCATGAACACCCATAGGGACACCCAGAACACCCACAGGGACACCCAGAACATCGGGAACACCCATAGGGACACCCAGAACACCCATAGGGGTGCCCAGGGTAACACTCGGGGTGCTGGGAACACCCATAGGGACACCCAGAACGTCGGGAACACCCATAGGGACACCCAGAACATCAGGAACACCCATAGGGACACCCAGAACGTTGGGAACACCCATAGGGACACCCAGAACACCCATAGGGGCACCCAGGACAACACTCGGGGTGCCAGGAACGCCCATAGAGACACCCAGAACGTCAGGAACACCCATAGAGACACCCAGAACACCCACAGGAACACCCAGAACACCCACAGGGGCACCCAGGGCAACACTCAGGGTGCTGGGAACACCCATGGAGACACCCAGAACACCCATAGGGGCACCCATGGCAACACCCGGGGTGTCAGGAACACCCATAGGGACACCCAGAACATCGGGAACACCCATAGGGACCCTGGGAACACCCACAGGGGCACCCATGGCAACACCCGGGGTGCCGGGAACTCCCACAGGAACACCCGGAACACCCACAGCAACACCCGCAGTGCCGGGGAAACCCAGAACCCTCCAACCTCTGCCGTGTCCGTCTGTCCCCGTCCCTGTGTCCATCCGTCCCCTCCGACCTCTCCCGCGTCTGATTGTTGTCTGTCCGTCCGCTCTCTACGTGTCCGTCTGCCCCTCTTCTCCGTCCCCCACCTCTTTCTGTCCCCCCACCTCTTTCTGCCCCCCCCACGTCTGTCTGTCCCCCCCTCACGCGTCCGTCTGTCCGTCCCGCGCAGGCCGGGATCGCTCTGGGAGCCGCTCGGCCGATCCGGATCCGCGCAGCCCGGATTCGCCCCCACTTCTCTCCATCGCTGCCGCCGACTGTTTGTGAGTGAGGGGGGGGACCCCCAAAACCCACCCGGGCACCCCAAATCCACCTAAACACCCCCAGAACCCACCCAGACACCCCGAAAGTCACCCGGGCACCCCCGAAATCCACCCAGACACCCCCAGAACCCACCCAGACACCCCAAAACTCACCCGGGTACCCCCAAAATCCACCCAGGCACCCCAAAACTCAGCCACGCACCCCCAAAATCCACCCAAATACCCCCAGAAGCCACCCAGACACCCGAAAACTCACCCAGGCACCCCCAAAAGTCACCCGGGCACCCCCAGAACCCACCCAAACACCCCCAGAACCCACCCAGACACCCCAAAACTCACTCAGGCACCCCCAGAGCCCTCAGAGACACCCCAAAACCCACCCAGACACCCCAAAAGTCACCCAGGCACCCCCGAAATCCACCCAGACACCCCCGGAACCCACCCAGACACCCCAAAACTCACCCATGGACCCCCAGAACCCATCCAGACACCCCAAAACTCACCCGGGCACCCCCAAAACCCACCCAGACACCCCCAGAACCCACCTGGGCACCCCCAGAACCCACCCAGACACCCCCAGAACCCACCCGGGCACCCCCAGAACCCACCCGGGCACCCCCAAAACTCACCCGGGCACCCCCAAAATCCAGCCAGACACCCCCAGAACCCACCCAGACACCCCAAAACTCACCCATGGACCCCCAGAACCCACCCAGACACCCCAAAACTCACCCGGGTACCCCCAAAACCCATCCAGACACCCCAAAACTCACCCGGGCACCCCCAAATCCACCTAAACACCCCCAGAACCCACCCGGGCACCCCCAAAATCCACCCAAACACCCCCAGAACCCACCCAGACACCCCAAAACTCACCCAGGCACCCCCAAAAGTCACCCAAACACCCCCAGAACCCATCCAGACACCCCAAAAGTCACCCGGGCACCCCCAAAATCCACCCAAACACCCCCAGAACCCACCCAGACACCCTAAAACTCACCTGGGTACCCCCAAAATCCATCCGAACACCCCCAGAACCCACCCAGACACCCCAAAACTCACCCAGGCGCCCCCAAAATCCACCCAGACACCCCCAGAACCCACCCAGACCCCCCAAAACCTACCCAGATCCCCTCAAAAGCTACCCGAGACCCCCCCAAAACTCATTCAAACCACCTTAACCGCCTCCCAACTCCATCCTGAGCCCCCCCAAACCGCTTCTGACCCCCTCAAGCCCCCCCAAACCCCTCTCTGAGCCCCCCCAAACCGCTTCTGATCCTTTCTGAGCCCCCCCAAACCGCTTCTGACTCCCTCAAGCCCCCCCAAACCCCTCTCTGAGCCCCCCCAAACCGCTTCTGACCCCCTCAAGCCCCCCCAAACCCCTCTCTGAGCCCCCCCAAACCGCTTCTGACCCCTTCAAGCCCCCCCAAACCCCTCTCTGAGCCCCCCCAAACCGCTTCTGACCCCCTCAAGCCCCCCCAAATCCCTCTCTGAGCCCCCCCAAACCGCTTCTGATCCCCTCAAACCTCCCAAACCCCTCTCTGAGCCCCCCCAAACCGCTTCTGACCCCCTCAAGCCCCCCCAAACCGCTTCTGACCCCCTCAAGCCCCCCCAAACCCCTCTCTGAGCCCCCCCAAACCGCTTCTGACCCCCTCAAGTCCCCCCCAAACCGCTTCTGATCCCCTCAAGTCCCCCCCAAACCGCTTCTGATCCCCTCAAGACCCCCCGAACCCCTCTCTGAGCCCCCCCAAACCACTTCTGATCCCCTCAAGCCCCCCCAAACCCCTCTCTGAGCCCCCCCAAACTGCTTCTAACCCCCCCAAACCCCTCTCTGAGCCCCCCTGAACCGCTTCTGACCCCCTCAAGCCCCCCCAAACCCCTCTCTGAGCCCCCCCAAACCGCTTCTGACCCCCTCAAGCCCCCCCAAACCCCTCTCTGAGCCCCCCCAAACCGCTTCTGACCCCCTCAAGCCCCCCCAAATCCCTCTCTGAGCCCCCCCAAACCGCTTCTGACCCCCTCAAGCCCCCCAAACCCCTCTCTGAGCCCCCCCAAACCGCTTCTGACCCCCTCAAGCCCCCCCGAACCCCTCTCTGAGCCCCCCCCAACGACCCCTCTCCCCTAACGCCGTTGCCCCCCCTCTTTTTCCCCAGAGCCGAGCACCTCCCGTAGCGGCTCCGAGGCGGAAGAGGAGGCGGAAGGAGCCCCAAATCACTCAGGGGGGGAGCACCCCGATATCCCCCCCCCCACTTCAAGTTTCAGACCTCATTTTGGCCCCCGTTCTCCCAGTTTGGCCCCCGTTCTCCCAGTTTGGCCCCCGTTCTCCCAGTTTGGCGCCCCCTTCTCCCAGTTTCCCCCCCCTCCTCTCCCAGTTCTGACCCCCTCCCACCACGGTACGGCCCCCCCCGAGGTACGTTACAGCCCCCCAAAAACACTACAGGGATGGGAGTGGATCGATCCCACCCCCCCCCCCCCAAATTCCCACTCCCGAGGTTTATTTTTCTAAGTTGGGGGGGGGGGGTGGGGGGGGGGTCTCAAAGCCCCCCCAAATCCAACTGTCCCCCCCCCTTTCCAGCCCCCCCAGTTCGGGTTTGTTTGTACAGAAACCGCGGGCGTATTTTGAAAGAAAAGTTGAAAATGCACATTTTTGGCCTTTTTTTTGGGGGGGGGGGGGACCCCAAATTTAGGGGGGAGCTGCGCCGAGGGTGGGTTTGGGGGTACAAGGTGTGATTTTGGGGGTCTTGGTTCCCGTTTCGGGGTCTTGGTGCTGGTTTGGGGGGACCCAGAGCCCTGATTTGGGGGTCCGGGTCGCAGTTTTGGGGGTCTGGGTTGCAGTTTTGGGGGTCCTGGTCTCCATTTTGGGGGTCTGGGTCGCAGTTTTGGGGGTCCTGGTCTCCATTTTGGGGGTCTGAGTCCCAGTTTTGGGGGTCTGGGTTGCAGTTTTGGGGGTCCTGGTCTTCGTTTTGGGGGTCTGGGTCCCAGTTTTGGGGGTCCTGGTCTCCATTTTGGGGGTCTGAGTCCCAGTTTTGGGGGTCTGGGTTGCAGTTTTGGGGGTCTGAGTCCCAGTTTTGGGGTCACCGCCCCCACTTCGGGAGTCCCGGACTCATTTTTGGGGTCTTGGTTTCCAGTTTAAGAGTCCCGGTCCTCATTTTGGGGTTACAGACAACACTTTGGGGGTCCCGGTCCCACTTTTGGGGTTACAGGTTCCGTTTTGGGGGTCCCGGTCCCACTTTTGGGGTTACAGGTTCCGTTTTGGGGTGACAAAGCGCAGTTTGAGGGTCGGGGTGTCCATCTAGGGGTCGCGGACTCCAGTTTGGGGGTTCTGATCTCCAGTTTGGGGGGTTCTGGTCTCCAGTTTGGGGGTTCAGGTCTCGTTTTGGGGGATCTCCTTCCTAGTTTTGGGGTGCTGGTCTACATTTTGGGGGTTCAGGTCCCAGTTTTGGGGTCCGATTTCCCAGTTTGGGGGTCCTGGTCCCAGTTTTGGGGGTCCGAGGTCCCAGTTTTGGGGCTCCTGGTCTCTATTTAGGGGTCACAGGTCCCAGTTTGGGGGTTCTGATCTCCAGTTTGGGGGTCACAGACCCCAGTTTGGGGGTCCTGGTCTCCAGTTTGGGGGTCACAGACCTCGGTTTGGGGTCCCCGGTCTCCGTTTTGGGGCTCCCACCCCGGTTTTTAGCGGCTCTGTCCCCGTTTTGGGGAGTCCAAGCTTCAGTTTTGGGGGTCCTGGACCCGTTTTGGGGGTGCATGGCCTCATTTGTGGGATCCCACCCCCGTTTTGCGTCTCCTGATCTCATTTTTTGGGGGTCCCATCCCCATTTTTGGGGGTCCCATCCCCATTTTTGGGGTTCCTACCCCGTTTTTGCCCCCCTTACCCCCATTTTTGGCCCCCCCACCCCTATTTTTGGGGTCCCATCCCCATTTTTGGGGTTCCCGCCCCATTTTTGCCCCCCTTATCCCCATTTTTGGGGGTCCCATTCCCATTTTCGGGGTTCCAGCCCTTATTTTTGGCCCCCCCACCCCTATTTTTGGGGGTCCCATCCCCATTTTCGGGGTTCCAGCCCTTATTTTTGGCCCCCCCGCCCCTATTTTTGGGGGTCCCATTCCCATTTTTGGGGTTCCCGCCCCATTTTTGCTCCCCTTACCCCTATTTTTGGGGGTCCCATCCCCATTTTTGCCCCCCCTTGCCCCTATTTTTGGCCCCCCCGCCCCTATTTTTGGGGCTCCCATCCCCATTTTCGGGGTTCCCACCCCATTTTTGGGGTCCAACCCCCATTTTCAGCCCTCTCACCCCCACTTTTACCCCTCCCCTCCCATTTTTCACCCCCCTCCTCCCATTTTTTGCCCCCCCCCCCCATTTTTACCCCCCCTCCTCCCATTTTTTGCCCCCCCCAGCCCCTATTTTTGGGGTCCCCCGCCCCTCTTCGGGCCCCCCCGCCCCGTTTCGGGGTGCCCCCCCCGCAGCTGTCGCCGGGCTCGGTTCCCGCAGCTGCTGCCCCCCCCTTTTCCCCCCCCCAAGAGGGACTATTTTTGGCCCCCGCAGCCCTCGGGGCCCCTTTTAGGGTAAAGCCTGGAGCAGCCCCGCCCCCCCCCCCCAGGGTCACCCCCAATTCCCACCCCCCCCCCAAAACCCCCATAAGCCCCCCCCAAACCCCATGAGCCCCCCTAAAACCCCTTCAGAGCCCCCCCAAACCCTGTCCTGCCCCCCCCCAATTCCCAACCTCCCGACTCCCCCCCCCCCATGATCCCCCTCACCCCCAAATTTACACCCCCCGACCCCCCCAAAACCCTCCCAGGACCCCCCAAAACTGATCCGGACTTCCAAAGCCCCCCCAAATCTATCCTTCCTTCCCCCCCATTCTATGGGTCAGGGGTCCCCCTTTGTGCCCCCCCCCATTCTATGGGTCAGAGGTCCCCCTTTGTGCCCCCCCCCCCAATCTATGGGTCAGAGGTCCCCCTTTGTGCCCCCCCCATTCTATGGGTCAGGGGTCCCCCTTTGTGCCCCCCCCCCATTCTATGGGTCAGGGGTCCCCCTTTGTGCCCCCCCCCCCAATCTATGGGTCAGAGGTCCCCCTTTGTGCCCCCCCCATTCTATGGGTCAGGGGTCCCCCTTTGTGCCCCCCCCCCATTCTATGGGTCAGGGGTCCCCCTTTGTGCCCCCCCCCCATTCTATGGGTCCCCCTTTGTGCCCCCCCCCCATTCTATGGGTCAGGGGTCCCCCTTTGTGCCCCCCCTTTCTATGGGTCCCCCTTTGTGCCCCCCCCCATTCTATGGGTCAGGGGTCCCCCTTTGTGCCCCCCCCCCCATTCTATGGGTCAGGGGTCCCCCTTTGTGCCCCCCCCCCATTCTATGGGTCCCCCTTTGTGCCCCCCCCCATTCTATGGGTCAGGGGTCCCCCTTTGTGCCCCCCCTTTCTATGGGTCCCCCTTTGTGCCCCCCCCCATTCTATGGGTCAGGGGTCCCCCTTTGTGCCCCCCCCCCCCCCATTCTATGGGTCCCCCTTTATGCCCCCCCCATTCTATGGGTCAGGGGTCCCCCTTTGTGCCCCCCCCCATTCTTTGGGTCTGGGGTCCCCCTTTGTGCCCCCCATTCTATGGGTCCCCCTTTATGCCCCCCCATTCTATGGGTCAGGGGTCCCCCTTTGTGCCCCCCCCCCCATTCTATGGGTCAGGGGTCCCCCTTTGTGCCCCCCCCCATTCTATGGGTCAGGGGTCCCCCTTTGTGCCCCCCATTCTATGGGTCCCCCTTTATGCCCCCCCATTCTATGGGTCAGGGGTCCCCCTTTGTCCCCCCCCCCATTCTATGGGTCAGGGGTCCCCCTTTGTGCCCCCCCCCCATTCTATGGGTCAGGGGTCCCCCTTTGTGCCCCCCCCCATTCTATGGGTCGGGGTCCCCCTTTATGCCCCCCCCATTCTATGGGTCAGGGGTCCCCCATTGTGCCCCCCCCCCATTCTATGGGTCAGGGGTCCCCCTTTGTGCCCCCCCCCATTCTATGGGTCGGGGTCCCCCTTTATGCCCCCCCCATTCTATGGGTCAGGGGTCCCCCTTTGTGCCCCCCCCCCATTCTATGGGTCAGGGGTCCCCCTTTGTGCCCCCCCCCCCATTCTATGGGTCCCCCTTTGTGCCCCCCCCCATTCTATGGGTCAGGGGTCCCCCTTTGTGCCCCCCCCCATTCTATGGGTCAGGGGTCCCCCTTTGTGCCCCCCCCCCCATTCTATGGGTCAGGGGGTCCCCCTTTGTGCCCCCCCCCCATTCTATGGGTCAGGGGTCCCCCTTTGTGCCCCCCCCCATTCTATGGGTCAGGGGTCCCCCTTTGTGCCCCCCCCATTCTATGGGTCAGGGGTCCCCCTTTATGCCCCCCCCCCCCATTCTATGGGTCCCCCTTTGTGCCCCCCCCCATTCTATGGGTCAGGGGTCCCCCTTTGTCCCCCCCCCCCCCCGCTATTCGCGACACCGAATCCGTGTTTACGCAGTTGGGGGGGGGGGATCCAGTTTCGGGGACCCCAGCGGGGGGGGGGGTGGGGGGGTGGGGACACTTGGGGACACATTTGGGGGGGGGGGTTGAGGGGGGGCCCCATTCCTCCCTGTCCGTCAGCGCCAGAAATAGCCCCGAGGGGGGGGGGGGGGGGCACAAAAGGGGGGGGGGGTAAAGGATTGGGGGGGTCATTGGGGGGGTTATGGGACACCGGGGGACACTGGGGGGGGGGCAGGGGTCGTGGGAGGTGACAGGGGACATGGGGGGGGGGTTATGGGGGGGTTTGATAGGGGGATATGGGGGGGCTATGGGACCCCCAAAGGGGTCACAGGGGTTTTGGGGGGGGCTATGGGATCCCCCAAGGGGGTGACATTGGGATATGGGGGGGCTATGGGGTGTGGGGGGGGGGTTATGGGACCCCCAAGGGGGTGACAGGGGATATGGGGGGGGGTTATGGGGAACATTGGGGGGCGGCTATGGGGTGTGGGGGGGCTATGGGACCCCCCAAGGGGGTGACGAGGGCCACCAGGGGGGTGACAGGGGACATTGAGGGGGGCTATGGGGTGTGGGGGGGGCTATGGGACCCCCAAGGGGGTGACAGGGGACATTGGGGGGGGGTTATGGGACCCCCCAAGGGGGTGACACGGGATATGGGGGGGCTATGGGACCCCCAAGAGAGTGACACGGGATATGGGGGGGCTATGGGACCCCCAATGGGGTGACAGGGGATATTGGGGGGTGACGAGGGGACCCCCAAGGGGGTGACGAGGGCCACCAGGGGGGTGACAGGGGGATAGTGGGGGGGTTATGGGGGACATTGGGGGGCGGCTATGGGGTGTGGGGGGGGTTATGGGATCCCCAAGGGGGTGACAGGGGACATTGGGGGGGGCTGTGGGACCCCCCAAGAGGGTGACAGGGGACATTGGGGGGGACCCCCCAAGGGGGTGACAGGGGTTATGGGGGGGGTGACAGGGGACATTGGGGGGGGGTTATGGGACCCAAAGGGGGTGACAGGGGACATTAGGGGGTGACGAGGGCCACCAGGGGGGTGACAGGGGACATTGGGGGGGTTATGGGGGACATTGGGGGGGGCTATGGGGTGTGGGGGGGCTATGGGACCCCCAAGGGGGTGACAGGGGACATTGGGGGGGACCCCCCAAGGGGGTGACGAGGGCCACCAGGGGGGTGACACGGCCACTGTCGGAGGGTGGGGAGGTGCCAGGAGCCGGGGGGGGGGGTGGGGGGGGTGGCCCCGAGTGACGTCGGGGGGGTGTCGGGGGGTGGGGTGTGGGGGTACCCCCTGATAAGCCCCCGCGGTGTCCCCCCCTCGGCGCCCCCCTCGGCAGCGGTGACGGGGACGGTGGCAGCGGGGGCCGCCATGGAGAACGCCCACGCCAAGAGCGTCGAGGAGTGCTTGGCCTATTTCGGGGTGACCGAGAGCGTCGGACTGTCCCCCGAACAGGTGAAGAGGAGCCTCGAGAAGTACGGACACAACGGTCAGTGCGGGGGGGGGGGGCACCCCCGGGGGGGGGGGGACATGGGGGGCATTGGGGGTATTGGGGGGCAGTGGGGAGATGGGGGACAATGGGGTATTGGGGGGCATTGGGGAGATGGGGGTATTGGGGGACATTGGGGTATTGGGGGGCATTGAGGAGATGAGGGACAATGGGGACATGGGGGGACAGTGGGGTATTGGGGGGCATTGGGGGGCATTGGGGAGATTGGGGTATTGGGGGCACAACGGTCAGTGCGGGGGGGGGGGGGGCACCCCCGGGAGGGGGGGACATGGGGGGGCATGGGGGGTATTGGGGGGCAGTGGGGAGATGGGGGACAATGGGGTATTGGGGGGCATTGGGGAGATGGGGGACAATGGGGACATGGGGGGAGATGGGGGACATTGGGGGACATTGGGGTATTGGGCATTGGGGATATGGGGGACATGGGGACAATGGGGGACATTGGGGGACATTGGGGTATTGGGGGGCATTGGGGAGATGGGGGACAATGGGGACATGGGGGGAGTTGGGGGGCGATGGGGGTATTGGGGGGAGATGGGGAGATGGGGGGCATTGAGGTATTGGGGGGCATTGGGGAGATGGGGGACAATGGGGACATGGGGGGAGATGGGGGGCATTGGGGGGCATTGGGGGGATGGGGACAATGGGGGGCATTGGGGGCGATGAGGGTATTGGGGGGCATTGGGGAGATGGGGGACAATGGGGGGGCATTGAGGGACAAGGGGGGGACATGGGGGGACATTGGGGTATTGGGGGGCATTGGGGAGATGAGGGACAATGGGGGGCATTGGGGAGATGGGGGACAATGGGGACATGGGGGGACAGTGGGGGGACAATGGGGTATTGGGGGGCAGTGGGGAGATGGGGGTATTGGGGGGCATTGGGGAGATGGGGGACAATGGGGTATTGGGGTATTGGGGGGCAGTGGGGGGACGTGGGGGGGACAATGGGGGGACATGGGGGGCATTGGGGGGCATTGGGGGGCATTGGGGAGATGGGGGACAATGGGGGCAATGGGGAGATGGGGACATGGGGGGGCATTGGGGACATTGGGGGACATTGGGGGTCAGTGTGGAGATGGGGGACATTGTGGGATATGGGGGGACATTGGGGGACAATGGGGACATTGGGGGAGATGGGGGGACATGGGGGGACAATGGAGGACATTGGGGGACATTGGGGGAGATGGGGGACAATGGGGATATTGGGGGGTATTGGGGACAATGGGGAGATGGGGGACAATGGGGGGACATTGAGGGATATGGAGGGACACTGGGGGACATGGAGGGGATGAGAGTATTGGGGGGCATTGGGGAGATGGGGGGAGATGGGGGACAATGGGGGGACATTGGGGAGATGGGGGACATTGGGGGACATGGGGGGAGATGGGGGGACATTGGGGACATTGGGGACATTGGGGATATGGGGACAATGGGGGACATGGAGGGAGGTGGGGGATGTGGGGGGGACAATGGGGACATGGGGACAATGGGGAGATGGGGGGACATGGGGGGCATTGGGGGACATGGGGGCAGATGGGGGACAATGGGGACATTGGGGGAGATGGGGGACAGTGGGGAGATGGGGGACAATGGGGACATGGGGGGACAGTGGGGAGATGGGGGGACATTGGGGGACATGGGGGGACATGGGGGGAGATGGGGGACATTGGGGGAGATGGGGGGAGATGGGGGTATTGGGGGGTATTGGGGACATGGGGGGAGATGGGGGACAATGGGGGGACGTGGGGGACATTGGGGGAGATGGGGGACATTGGGGACATTGGGGACATTGGGGGACATTGGGGATATGGGGGGAGATGGGGACATTGGGGGGACATTAAGGATGAGGGGGACATTGGGGGGACATCTTGGGGACATTGGGGGGGGCAGTGCCACCGCGTTGGTGTCCCCAATGTGTCCCCTCTCGGTCCCCACAGAGCTCCCGGCTGAGGAAGGTGAGAGCGTTTCGGGGTCCCCCAAATGTCCCCCAATGTCACCAAATCCCTCCCCCCCCCACAAATGTCCCCCAAATCCCCCCAATGTCCTCAAATCCCCCCCCAAGTGTCCCCAAATCCCTCTGAAACGTCCCCAAATCCCCCCGAAATGTCCCAAATCCCACTGAATGTCCCCAAATGTCCCCCAAAATGTCCCCAAATCCCCCCGAAATGTCCCCAAATTGCACTGAATGTCCCCAAATGTCCCCCAAAATGTCCCCAAATCCTCCTAAAATGTCCCCAAATGTTCCCAAATCCCCCCTGAATGTCCCCAAATGTCCCCCAAAATATCCCCAAATCCTCCCTGAAATGTCCCCAAATGTCCCTGAGTGTCCCCAGATCCCCCCTGAAATGTTCCCAAATCCCCACAAATGTCCCCGACGTCCCTGAAATGTCCCCAAATCCCACTGAATGTCCTCAAATGTCCCCAAATCCCCTCTGAAATGTCCCCAAATCCCACTGAATGTCCCCAAATCCCCCCCGAAATGTCCCCAAATCCCCCCCGAAATGTCCCCAAATCCCACTGAATGTCCCCAAATCCTCCCGAAATGTCCCCAAATGTCCCTGAGTGTCCCCAAATCCCCCCTAAAATGTCCCCAAATCCCCCCGAATGTCCCCAAATCCCCACAAATGTCCCTGAATCCCACTGAATGTCCCCAAATGTCCCCAAATCCCCTCTGAAATGTCCCCAAATCCCACTGAATGTCCCCAATGTCTCCCAAAATGTCCCCAAATCCTCCCTGAATGTCCCCAATGTCTCCCCAAAATGTCCCCAAATCCTCCCTGAATGTCCCCAAATCCCCCCGAAATGTCCCCAAATGTCCCCAAATCCCCACAAATGTCCCTGAATCCCTCTGAAATGTCCCCAAATCCCCCCCAAAATGTCTCCAAATGTCCCCAAATGTCCCTGAATCCCTCTGAAATGTCCCCAAATGTCCCCAAATCCCCCCAAATGTCCCCAAATCCCCCCCGCGATGTCCCCAAATCCCCCCCCGCGATGTCCCCGTCGCGCAGGGAAGTCCATTTGGGAACTCGTGGTGGAGCAGTTCGAGGACCTCCTGGTGCGCATCCTCCTCCTGGCGGCCTGCATCTCCTTCGTGAGTGGGGACACGGCGTGGGGACACGGGGACATCGGGGTGGGGTTGGAGAGGGGGTTGGGGACATGGGGATGGGGTTGGGGACACGGGGATGGGGTTGGGGACATCTCGGTGGAGGTGGGGACGTGGGGATGGGGTTGGAGATGGGGTTGAGGACATGGGGACAGCGTTGGGGACATGGGGACGGGGTTGGGGATGGAGTTGGGGACATGGGGATGGGGTTGGGGACATCTTGGTGGAGGTGGGGACGTGGGGACGGGGTTGGGGATGGAGTTGGGGACACGGGAACAGCGTTGAGGACATGGGGATGAGGTTGGGGACAGTGTTGGGGACATGGGGATGGGGTTGGGGACATCTTGGTGGAGGTGGAGATGTGGGGATGGGGTTGGAGATGGGGTTGAGGACATGGGGACAGTGTTGGGGACATGGGGATGAGATTGGGGATGGGGTTGGGGACATCCCGATGAAGGTGAGGATGTGGGGATGGAGGTGGGAACAGCGTTGGGGACATGGGGATGGGGTTGGGGACATCTCAATAGAGGTGGGGACGTGGGGATGGGGTTGGAGATGGGGTTGAGGACATGGGGATGGGGTTGGGGACATGGGGATGGGATTGGGGACATCTGGATGGAGATGGGGACGTGAGGATGGGGTTGGGGACATCTTGATGGAGGTGGGATGTGGGGATGGAGGTGGGAACAGGGTTGGGGACATGGGGATGGGGTTGGGGACACAGTTGGGGTCATCTCAATGGAGGTGGGGATGTGAGGATGGGGTTGGAGATGGGGTTGGGACATGGGGACAGGGTTGAGGACATGGGGATGAGGTTGGGGACATCTCGATGGAGGTGGGGACGTGGGGATGGGGTTGGAGATGGGGTTGAGGACATGGGGATGGGGTTGGGGACATCTCAATGGAGGTGGGACGTGGGGATGGAGGTGGGAACAGCGTTGGGGACATGGGGACGGGGTTGGGGACACGGGGTTGGGGTTGGGGACATCTCGGTGGAGGTGGGGATGTGGGGATGGGGTTGGAGATGGGGTTGAGGACATGGGGATGAGGTTGGGGACAGTGTTGGGGACATCTCGATGGAGGTGGAACGTGGGGATGGAGGTGGGAACAGCGTTGGGGACACGGGGACGGGGTTGGGGACAGCGTTGGGGACACGGTTGGGGCCATCTCGATGGAGGAGGGAGGGCCGCGTGGACGGAGCCACGTGGGGGGCGGTGGTGGCGGCGGTGTCCTTGGAGGTGACCTCGGGATCCGGTGTCGGCTCCGGTGTCGGCAGCTGCTCCTCGGGGGGGGGAGGGGGGGAGGTGACAGCTGAGCCCCCCGCGGTGTCCCCCCCGTGTCACCGCGTCCCCTCCGCCCCTGTCCCCAAGGTCCTGGCGTGGTTCGAGGAGGGCGAGGAGACCATCACGGCCTTCGTGGAGCCCTTCGTCATCCTCCTCATCCTCGTGGCCAACGCCGTGGTGGGCGTCTGGCAGGTGAGGGGACAGCAGAGGGGACAGCGGGGACAGGGGGGACAGGGGGGACATTGGGGACAGGGGGGACAGAGGGGACGGGGGGGACATTGGGGACAGGGGGGACAGGGGGGACAGGGGGGACAGGGGGGGACATTGGGGACAGAGGGGACAGAGGGGGACATTGGGGACAGAGGGGACAGGGGGGGACATTGGGGACATTGGGGACAGGGGGGACAGGGGGGACAGGGGGGGATATGGGGGACATTGGGGACAGGGGGGACAGAGGGGACAGAGGGGACAGAGGGGACATTGGGGACGGGGGGGACAGTGGGGACAGGGGGGACATTGGGGACATTGGGGACATTGGGGACAGGGGGGACATTGGGGATATGGGGGACAGAGGGGACGGGGGGACAGGGGGGGATATGGGGGATATTGGGGACATTGGGGACATTGGGGGACATTGGGGATGTTGGGGATATGGGGGACATTGGGGACAGAGGGGACATTGGGGACATTGGGGATATGGGGACAGGGGGGACATTGGGGACATTGGGGGACATTGGGGGACAGGGGGGACAGAGGGGACAGGGGGGACATTGGGGACATGGGGGACAGTGGGGGACATTGGGGACATCAGGATGGACGTGGGGACACGGGGATGGATGGGGGACACGGGGACAGACGTGGGGACATCAGGGTGGACGTGGGGACATTGGGGACATCAGAGTGGACGTGGGGACATCAGGATGGGGTTGGGGACATCAGGATGGACATCAGGATGGACGTGGGGACGTCAGGATGGACGTGGGGATGGGGTTGGGGACATCAGGATGGGGTTGGGGACATCAGGATGGACGTGGGGATGGGGTTGGGGACATCAGGATGGGGTTGGGGACATCAGGATGGGGTTGGGGACGTCAGGATGGACGTGGGGACATCAGGATGGACATGGGGACATCAGGATGGACGTGGGGACATCAGGATGGACATGGGGACATCAGGATGGACGTGGGGATGGGGTTGGGGACATCAGGATGGGGTTGGGGACATCAGGATGGGGTTGGGGACGTCAGGATGGACATCAGGATGGGGTTGGGGACATCAGGATGGGGTTGGGGACATCAGGATGGACGTGGGGACATCAGGATGGGGTTGGGGACGTCAGGACGGACGTGGGGACACGGGGGTGGAGGTGGGGACAGGGTTTGGGGACACCTGGGTGGGGTTGGGGAGGTGGCGGTGGCACTCGAGGGCGGGGGGACGTCCCCACAGTTCTCCCTGACGTTCCTTTGGTGTCTTCCGATGTTCTCGTTGTCTCCTGGTGTCCCTCTGGTGTCCCTCTGGTGTCCCTCTGGTGTCCCTCTGGTGTCCCTCCGGCCCTCCTCGATGTCCCCTGGATGTCCTCCCTGACGTCCTTCACGTCCTTCAATGTCTCTCTGATGTCCTCTCGTTGTCCCCGTGGCCTTTCTAATGTCCCGTTGGTGTCCCTCCACGTTCTCACGGTCTTCTCTGATGTTCCTCGATGTCCTTCCACCTTCTCCTGATCTCCTCTGACCTTCTCCTGATGTTCTTCACCATCCCTGTGATGTCCCCGATGCCCCTTTGGTGTCCTCCAACCTTCTCCTGATCTCCTCTGACCTTCTCCTGATGTTCTTCACCGTCCCTGTGATGTCCCTGATGCCCTTTTGATGTCCTCCAACCTTCTCCTGGTCTCCTCTGACCTTCTCCTGATGTTCTCCACCATCCCTGTGGCTCTCCCTGACGTCCCCATGGTGTCCCTTGACGTCCCCGTTGCCCCCTTGATGTCCTCCAACCTTCTCCTGGTCTCCTCTGACCTTCTCCTGATGTTCTCCACCATCCCTGTGGCCCTCCCTGACATCCCCATGGTGTCCCTTGATGTCCCCGTTGCCCCCTTGATGTCCTCCAACCTTCTCCTGGTCTCATTGGACCTTCTCTTGATGTTCTCCACCATCCCTGTGATGTCCCCGATGCCCCGTTGATGTCCTCCACCCTTCTCCTGGTCTCCTCGCCCCCTCTGCCGCTGTTCCCCGCGGTCCCCGCGGTGTCCCCGACGTCCCTGTGGACCCCCCGGTGGTGTCCCCGGGATGGGGGTCAGGAGCGGAACGCGGAGAACGCCATCGAGGCCCTCAAGGAGTATGAGCCGGAGATGGGGAAGGTCTATCGCTCCGACCGCAAAGCCGTGCAGCGCATCAAAGCGCGAGACCTCGTCCCCGGGGACATCGCCGAGGTGGCCGGTGAGGAACCCACCAGGAACCCCCAGGAACCCCCCAGGAGCTCCCAGTATCTCCCAGTAGCTCCCAGTAACTCCTCAGGAGCTCCCAGGAACCCCCCAGGAGCTCCCAGGAACCCCCCAGGAACCCCCCAGGAACCCCCCAGGAACCCCCCAGGAACCCCCAGGAGCTCCCAGTAGCTCCCAGTAACTCCCCAGTAACTCCCCAGTAGCTCCCAGGAACCCCCCAGGAACCCCTCAGGAGCTCCCAGGAACCCCCCAGGAACCCCCAGGAACCCCCCAGTAACTCCCAGTAACTCCCAGTAACTGTTGGGACATCCCAGTAGCTCCCAGTAACCCCCAGTAACCCCTCAGGAGCTCCCAGGAACCCCCAGGAACCCCCCAGGAACCCCCAGGAACCCCCCAGGAGCTCCCAGGAACCCCCCAGGAACCCCCAGGAACCCCCCAGGAACCCCCCAGGAGCTCCCAGGAACCCCCCAGGAACCCCCCAGGAGCTCCCAGGAACCCCCCAGGAACCCCACCAGGAGCTCCCAGTACCTCCCAGTAACTCCCAGTAACCCCTCAGGAGCTCCCAGGAACCCTCAGGAGCTCCCAGGAACCCCCCAGGAACCCCCAGGAACCCCTCAGGAACCCCACCAGGAACCCCTCAGGAGCTCCCAGGAACCCCCAGGAACCCCCAGGAACCCCCCAGGAGCTCCCAGTAGCTCCCAGTATCTCCCAGTAACTCCCAGTAGCTCCCAGGAACCCTCAGGAGCTCCCAGTAACCCCCAGTAACTCCCAGTAACCCACAGGAGCTCCCAGTAACCCCCAGTAACCCCCCAGTAGCTGTTGGGACGTCCCAGTAACTCCCAGTAACCCTCAGGAGCTCCCAGTAACTCCCAGTAGCTGTTGGGACATCCCAGTAGCTCCCAGTAACCCCCAGTAACTCCCAGTAACCCTCAGGAACCCCCAGGAGCTGTCAGTATCTCCCAGTAACCCCCAGTAGCTCCCAGTAACCCCCAGTAACTCCCAGTAACCCTCAGGAACCCCCAGGAGCTGTCAGTATCTCCCAGTAACCCCCAGTAGCTCCCAGTAACCCCCAGTAACTCCCAGTAACCCTCAGGAACCCCCAGGAGCTCTCAGTATCTCCCAGTAACCCCCAGTAGCTCCCAGTATCTCCCAATAACTCCCAGTAACTCCCAGTAGCTGTTGGGACGTCCCAGTAGCTCCCAGTAACCCCCAGTAGCTCCCAGTAACCTCCAGTAACTCCCAGTAACCCTCAGGAGATGTTGAGAGCTCCCAGTATCTCCCAGTAACCCCCAGTAATCCCCAGTATCTCCCAGTAACTCCCAGGAGCTCCCAGTTATCTCCAGTAGCTGTTGGGATGTCCCAGTAGCTCCCAGTATCTCCCAGTAACCCCCAGTAACCCCCCAGTAGCTGTTAGGACGTCCCAGTAGCTCCCAGTAACCCCCAGGAACCCCCAGTAACTCCCAGTAACCCCCAGTAACTCCCAGTAACTCCCAGTAACCCCCAGTATCTCCCAGTAACCCCCAGGAGCTGTTGGGAGCTCCCAGTAGCTCCCAGTCCCCCCCAGTTTCCTCCCAGTCCCTCCCAGTAACCCCCAGTTTGCTCCCAGTCCCTCCCAGTCCCCCCCAGTTTGCTCCCAGTCCCTCCCAGTCCCCCCCAGTTTGCTCCCAGTCCCTCCCAGTCCCTCCCAGTCCCTCCCAGTCCCCCCCAGTTTCCTCCCAGTCCCCCCCAGTTTGCTCCCAGTCCCTCCCAGTCACCCCCAGTTTGCTCCCAGTCCCTCCCAGTCCCTCCCAGTCCCCCCCAGTTTCCTCCCAGTCCCCCCCAGTTTGCTCCCAGTCCCTCCCAGTCCCTCCCAGTTTCCTCCCAGTCCCTCCCAGTCCCCCCCAGTTTCCTCCCAGTCCCCCCCAGTTTGCTCCCAGTCCCCCCCAGTCCCCCCCAGTTTGCTCCCAGTCCCTCCCAGTCCCCCCCAGTTTCCTCCCAGTCCCCCCCAGTCCCCCCCAGTTTGCTCCCAGTCCCTCCCAGTCCCCCCCAGTTTCCTCCCAGTCCCTCCCAGTCCCCCCCAGTTTGCTCCCAGTCCCTCCCAGTCCCCCCCAGTTTGCCCCCAGTCCCCCCCAGTCCCTCCCAGTCCCCCCCAGTTTGCTCCCAGTCCCTCCCAGTAACCCCCAGTTTGCTCCCAGTGGGCGATAAGGTCCCGGCCGACATCCGGATCATCTCCATCAAATCGACCACACTGCGGGTGGACCAATCCATCCTTACTGGTGCGGACTGGGAGCACTGGGAGGGACTGGGAGGGGGGATGGGGAGCACTGGGAGCACTGGGAGGGACTGGGAGGGACTGGGATGGACTGGAGGAACTGGAAAAGGCCGGGACAGAGTGGGATGAACTGGGACATACTGGGATGGACTGGGATGAACCGGGGTAGACTGGGAGGGACTGGGATGGACTGGGAGGGACCGGGATGGACTGGGATGGATTGGGATGGACTGGGATGGACCAGGATATACGGGGATGGACTGGGGTGAACTGGGACAGACTGGAATGGACTGGATTGGACTGGGATGGACTGGGATGGACTGGATTGGACTGGGATGGACTGGGATGGACTGAGGTGGACTGGGATGGACTGGAATGGACTGGGATGGACTGGGATGGACTAGGATGGACTGGGGTGAACTGGAATGGACTGGGATGGACTGGGATGGACTGGAATGGACTGGGATGGACTGGGGTGGACTGGGATGGACTGAAATGGACTGGGATGGACTGGGACGGACTGGAGTGGACTGGGATGGACTGGAATGGACTGGGGTGGACTGGGACGGACTGGAGTGGACTGGGATGGACTGGAGTGGACTGGGACGGACTGGAGTGGACTGGGATGGACTGGAATGGACTGGGGTGGACTGGGACGGACTGGAGTGGACTGGGATGGACTGGAGTGGACTGGGATGGACTGGGATGGACTGGGATGGACTGGGATGGACTGAGGTGGACTGGGATGGACTGGAGAGACTGGGATGGACGGGGATTGTCGGCGACGGACTGGTCTGAACTGGTTTGAACTGGTGTGAACTGGTCTGAACTGGTGTGAACTGGTGTGAACTGGTCTGAACTGGTCTGAACTGGTGTGAACTGGTCTGAGCTGGTGTGAACTGGTGTGAACTGGTGTGAACTGGTTTGAACTGGTGTGAACTGGTCTGAACTGGTGTGAACTGGTGTGAACTGGTGTGAACGGGTGTGAACTGGTGTGAACTGGTCTGAACTGGTGTGAACTGGTCTGAACTGGTCTGAACTGGTGTGAACTGGTGTGAACTGGTGGCGCTCAGGGGAGTCGGTGTCGGTGATCAAACACACGGATCCGGTGCCGGACCCGCGCGCCGTCAACCAGGACAAGAAGAACATGCTCTTCTCCGTGAGTCCTCCCAGTCCATCCCAGTGCCTCCCAGTCCATCCCAGTCCATCCCAGTGCCTCCCAGTCCATCCCAGTCCATCCCAGTCCGTCCCAGTGCCTCCCAGTCCATCCCAGTCCATCCCAGTCCATCCCAGTCCATCCCATGTCCCCACATGTCCGCACATCCCACCCCATGTCTTGTGGTGTCCCTCATGTCCCACTGAACATCTCCTGGTGTCCCTCCATCCCACACGATGTCCTCCACATCCCATCCCGTGTCTTCTGGTGACCCTCACGTCCCACCAGGCACCTCCTGGTGTCCCTCCATCCCACCCAAAGTCCTTCATATCCCATCCTGCGTCTCCTGGTGTCTCCACATCCCACCACGTGTCTCCTGGTGACCCTCATGTCCCACTGAACATCTTCTGGTGTCCCCACATCCCACCAGATGCCTTCTGGTGTCCCTCCATCCCACCCAAAGCCCTCCACATCCCATCCCATGTCTCCTGGTGACCCTCCATCCCACACGATGTCCTCCACATCCCACCAGACGCCTCCTGGTGTCCTTCAATCCCACCCAAAGCCCTCCACATCCCATCCTGTGTCTCCTGGTGACCCTCGTGTCCCATCAGACCCCTCCTGGTGTTCCTCCATCCCACCCAAAGCCCTCCACATCCCATCCCATGTCTCCTGGTGTCCCTCCATCCCACTCAATGTCCTCCACGTCCCACCAGACGCCTCCTGGTGTCCCTCCATCCCACCCAAAGTCCTTCATGACCCACCATGTGTCTCCATGACCCATCCCATGTCTCCTGGTGGCCCTCATGTCCCACCAGATGCTTCCTGGTGTCCTTCAATCCCACCCAAAGCCCTCCACATCCCACCCCGTGTCTCCTGGTGTCCCTCCATCCCACCCAAAGCCCTCCACGTCCCACCAGACCCCTCCTGGTGTCCCTCCATCCCACCCAAAGCCCTCCGTGTCCCACCAGACCCCTCCTGGTGTCCCTCCATCCCACCCAAAGTCCTCCACATCCCACCCCGTGTCTCCACGTCCCATCCCGTGTCTCCTGGTGACCCTCCATCCCACTCAATGTTCTCCACGTCCCATCAGACCCCTCCTGGTGTTCCTCCATCCCACCCAAAGCCCTCCATGTCCCACCACGTGTCTCCTGGTGACCCTCCATCCCACCCAAAGTCCTTCATATCCCATCCCGTGTCTCCTGGTGACCCTCATGTCCCACCAGACACCTCCTGGTGTCCCTCAATCCCACCCAAAGTCCTTCATATCCCACCCCGTGTCTCCACGTCCCATCCCGTGTCTCCTGGTGACCCTCATGTCCCACTGAGCGTCTCCACGTCCCACCAGACACCTCCTGGTGTCCTTCAATCCCACCCAAAGTCCTTCATATCCCATCCCGTTTCTCCTGGTGTCTCCACATCCCACCACGTGTCTGCTGGTGACCCTCATGTCCCACTGAACATCTCCTGGTGTCCCCATGTCCCACCCAAAGTCCTCCACGTCCCACCATGTGTCTCCATGACCCATCCCATGTCTCCTGGTGACCCTCCATCCCACCCAATGTCCTTCGTGTCTGACCATGGGTCTCCTGGTGTCCCTCCATCCCACTCAATGTCCTCCACGTCCCACCAGACACCTCCTGGTGTCCCTCCATCCCACCCAAACTCCTTCATATCCCACCACGGGTCTCCATGTCCCATCCCGTGTCTCCTGGTGTCCCTCACGTCCCACCAAATGTCTCCACGTCCCACCACGTGTCTTCTGGTGACTCTCATGTCCCATCCAATGTCCTCCACGTCCCACCAGATGCCTCCTGGTGTCCCTCCATCCCACCCAAAGCCCTCCGTGTCCCACCCCGGTGGTCCCCCCACCTCCTCCTCCTCCTCCCAGGGCACCAACATCGGAGCGGGCAAAGCCGTGGGCATCGTGGTGGCCACGGGGGTCAACACGGAGATCGGCAAAATCCGGGACGAGATGGCGGCCACCGAGCAGGACAAGACGCCGCTGCAGCAGAAGTTGGACGAGTTCGGCGAGCAGCTCTCCAAGGTCATCTCCCTCATCTGCGTGGCCGTGTGGCTCATCAACATCGGGCACTTCAACGACCCCGTCCACGGCGGCTCCTGGATCCGCGGCGCCATCTACTACTTCAAGATCGCCGTCGCCTTGGCCGTGGCCGCCATCCCAGAAGGTCTCCACAACCCATCCCTGACCTCCTGTGGCCTCCAGAACCCATCCCTGATCTCCCGATGGTCTCCAGAACCCATCCCTGATCTCCCGATGGCCTCCAGAACCCATCCCTGATCTCCCGATGGCCTCCAGAACCCATCCCTGACCTCCTGTGGCCCTCAGAACCCATCCCTGACCTCCTGTGGCCTCCAGAACCCATCCCTGATCTCCTATGGCCTCCAGAACCCATCCCTGATCTCCCGATGGCCTTCAGAACCCATCCCTGATCTCCTGTGGCCTCCAGAACCCATCCCTGATCTCCTGTGGCCTCCAGAACCCATCCCTGATCTCCTATGGCCTCCAGAACCCATCCCTGATCTCCTATGGCCTCCAGAACCCATCCCTGATCTCCTATGGCCTCCAGAACCCATCCCTGATCTCCCGGGGCCTCCAGAACCCATCCCTGATCTCCCATGGCCTCCAGAACCCATCCCTGACCTCCTGTGGCCTCCAGAACCCATCCTTGATCTCATGGGGCCTCCAGAACCCATCCCTGATCTCCTATGGCCTCCAGAACCCATCCCTGATCTGCTATGGCCTCCAGAACCCATCCCTGATCTCCCGATGGTCTCCAGAACCCATCCCTGATCTCCTGTGGCCTCCAGAACCCATCCCTGATCTCCTGTGGCCTCCAGAACCCATCCCTGATCTCCTATGGCCTCCAGAACCCATCCCTGATCTCCTGTGGCCTCCAGAACCCATCCCTGATCTCCTGATGGCCTCCAGAACCCATCCCTGATCTCCTGTGGCCTCCAGAACCCATCCCTGATCTCCTATGGCCTCCAGAACCCATCCCTGATCTCCTATGGCCTCCAGAACCCATCCCTGATCTCCTATGGCCTCCAGAACCCATCCCTGATCTCCCAATGGCCTCCAGAACCCATCCCTGATCTCCCGATGGCCTCCAGAACCCATCCCTGATCTCCCGATGGCCTCCAGAACCCATCCCTGATCTCCCGATGGCCTCCAGAACCCATCCCTGATCTCCTATGGCCTCCAGAACCCATCCCTGATCCCCGATGGTCTCCTAACGTCCATCTTTGATCCCCAATGGTCTCCTAATGTCCATCCCTGATCTCTGATTGTCTCCTAACGTCCATCCTTGGTCCCCGATGGTCTCCTAACGTCCATCCCTGATCCCCAATGGTCTCCTAACGTCCATCTCTGATCTCTGATGGTCTCCTAACGTCCATCTCTGATCCCCGATGGTCTCCTAACGTCCATCCTTGGTCCCCGATGGTCTCCCCCGTGGGGCTGATGGACCTCCTCCGGACAGGGCTGCCGGCGGTCATCACCACCTGCCTGGCGCTGGGGACGCGGCGCATGGCCAAGAAGAACGCCATCGTCCGGAGTCTGCCCTCGGTGGAGACCCTCGGCTGCACCTCCGTCATCTGCTCCGACAAGACCGGCACTCTCACCACCAACCAGATGTCCGTCTGCAAGGTGGGCGCTCCTCCAGGAGCCCCTCAGGTCCCTTTGGACCTCCAGGAGCCCCTCAGGTCCTTCAAGGACCTCCAGGAACCCCTCAGGTCCCTTTGGATCTCCAGGAACCCCTCAGGTCCTCTCGGTCCTTCAAGGACCTCCAGGAACCCCTCAGGTCCTCTTGGGTCTTCAAGGACCTCCAGGAGCCCCTCAGGTCCTCTCGGTTCTTCAAGGACCTCCAGGAGCCCCTCAGGTCCCTTTTGATCTCCAGAAGCCCCTCAGGTCCCTTTGGACCTCCAGGAACCCCTCAGGTCCTCTTGGGTCTTCAAGGACCTCCAGGAGCCCCTCAGGTCCCTTTGGATCTCCAGGAACCCCTCAGGTCCTCTTGGGTCTTCAAGGACCTCCAGGAGCCCCTCAGGTCCTCTCAGGTCTTCAAGGACCTCCAGGAGCCCCTCAGGTCCTCTTGGGTCTTCAAGGACCTCCAGGAGCCCCTCAGGTCCTCTCAGGTCTTCAAGGACCTCCAGGAACCCCTCAGGTCCTCTTGGGTCTTCAAGGACCTCCAGGAGCCCCTCAGGTCCTCTCGGGTCTTCAAGGACCTCCAGAAGCCCCTCAGGTCCCTTTGGATCTCCAGGAGCCCCTCAGGTCCTCTTGGGTCTTCAAGGACCTCCAGGAACCCCTCAGGTCCCTTTGGACCTCCAGGAACCCCTCAGGTCCTCTCAGGTCCCTTTGGACCTCCAGGAACCCCTCAGGTCATCTTGGGTTCTCGAGGACCTCCAGAAGCCCCTCAGGTCCTCTCAGTCCTTCAAGGACCTCCAGGAACCCCTCAGGTCCTCTCAGGTCCTTCAAGGACCTCCAGGAGCCCCTCAGGTCCTTCAAGGACCTCCAGGAACCCCTCAGGTCCCTTTGGATCTCCAGGAACCCCTCAGGTCCCTTTGGACCTCCAGGAGCCCCTCAGGTCCCTTTGGATCTCCAGGAACCCCTCAGGTCCTCTCGGTTCTTCAAGGACCTCCAGAAGCCCCTCAGGTCCCTTTGGATCTCCAGGAACCCCTCAGGTCCTTCAAGGACCTCCAGGAGCCCCTCAGGTCCTCTCGGTCCTTCAAGGACCTCCAGGAACCCCTCAGGTCCTCTCAGTCCTTCAAGGACCTCCAGAAGCCCCTCAGGTCCTCTCGGTCCTTCAAGGACCTCCAGAAGCCCCTCAGGTCCCTTTGGATCTCCGGGAACCCCTCAGGTCCTCTCGGTTCTTCAAGGACCTCCAGGAACCCCTCAGGTCCTCTCGGGTCTTCAAGGACCTCCAGAAGCCCCTCAGGTCCTCTCGGTTCTTCAAGGACCTCCAGGAACCCCTCAGGTCCTCTCGGTCCTTCAAGGACCTCCAGAAGCCCCTCAGGTCCTCTCGGTCCTTCAAGGACCTCCAGAAGCCCCTCAGGTCCTCTCAGGTCCTTCAAGGACCTCCAGGAACCCCTCAGGTCCTTTTGGATCTCCAGGAACCCCTCAGGTCCTCTCGGTCCTTCGAGGACCTCCAGGAACCCCTCAGGTCCCTTTGGATCTCCAGGAGCCCCTCAGGTCCTCTCGATCCTTCAAGGATCTCCAGAAGCCCCTCAGGTCCCTTTGGACCTCCAGGAACCCCTCAGGTCCTCTTGGGTCTTCAAGGACCTCCAGGAGCCCCTCAGGTCCTCTCGGTCCTTCAAGGACCTCCAGGAACCCCTCAGGTCCTCTTGGGTTCTCAAGGACCTCCAGGAGCCCCTCAGGTCCCTTTGGATCTCCAGGAACCCCTCAGGTCCTCTCGGTCCTTCGAGGACCTCCAGGAGCCCCTCAGGTCCCTTTGGATCTCCAGGAGCCCCTCAGGTCCTCAAGGTTCTCCAGGAACCCCTCAGGTCCTCTCGGTCCTTCGAGGACCTCCAGGAACCCCTCAGGTCCCTTTGGACCTCCAGGAACCCCTCAGGTCCTCTCGGGTCTTCAAGGACCTCCAGGAACCCCTCAGGTCCTCTCGGGTCTTCAAGGACCTCCAGGAACCCCTCAGGTCCTCTCAGGTCTTCAAGGACCTTCAGAAGCTCCTCAGGTCCCTTTGGATCTCCAGGAACCCCTCAGGTCCTCTCGGTTCTTCAGGGGTTCTCCTCCAGGAACCTTTCAGATCCCTTTGGGTCCTCCAGGAGCTCCTGAGGTCCTCTTGGGGGGGTTCTCCAAGGTCCTCCGGGAGCCCCTGATGGACCTCTGTGACCTCTTTTGTCTTCTCCCCCACGGCAGATGTTCATCGTGGACAAAGTGGAGGGCGACGTCTGCTCCCTCAACGAGTTCTCCATCACGGGTTCCACCTACGCCCCCGAAGGAGAAGTGTGAGTGGCTCAGCCGCGGGGGGACCTCGCGGTGGCCTCGGGGGGACCTCGGGGGGACCTCGCGGTGGCCTCGGGGGGACCCCGGGGACCTCAAGAAGTTCTGGAGGACGTTGAGGCCTTCAGTGAGATCTTGAAGGTCCCCTGAGGGTGTGGTGGCCCTCAGGAGGTCCTGAAGGGCGTGGGGACCTCAGGAGCTCCTGGAGGACATCGAGACACCCATGGAGACCTCAAGAAGTTCTGGAGGACGTTGAGGCCCTCAGTGGGATCTTGAAGGTCCCCTGAGGCCGTGGTGGTCCTCAGGAGGTCCTGAAGGGCATTGGGTGCTCAAGGGGACCTCAGGAGCTCCTGATGGACATCAGGGCATCCATGAGGCCTTCAAGAAGTTCTGGAGAACATTGAGGCCCTCAGTGGGGTCTTGAAGGTCCCCTGAGGCCGTGGTGGCCCTCGGGAGGTCCTGAAGGGCATTGGGCACTCAAGGGGACCTCAGGAGGAGGTCCTCCTCAGGAGCCCCTGGAGGACATCAGGGCACCCATGAGGCCTTCAGGAAGTTCTGGAGAACATTGAGGCCCTCAGTGGGATCCCGGAGGTCCCCTGAGGCCGTGGTGGCCCTCAGGAGGTCCTGAAGGGCATTGGACACTCAATGGGACGTTGGGCACTTAAGGGGACCTCAGGGCCTCCTGGAGGACATCAGGGCACCCATAGGGACCTCAAGAAGTTCTGGAGAACATTGAGGCCCTCAGTGGGATCCCGGAGGTCCCCTGAGGCCGCGGTGGTCCTCAGGAGGTCCTGAAGGACATTGGGCCCTCAGGGGACCTCAGGAGCTCCTGATGGACATCAGGACACCCATGAGGCCTTCAAGAGCTCCTGGAGGACATTGAGGCCTCCAGTGGGATCTCGGAGGTCCCCTGAGGCCGTGGTGGCCCTCAGGAGGTCCTGAAGGACATTGGGCACTCAGTGGACCTCAGGAGCTCCTGGAGGACATTGAGACACCCATGGGGACCTCAAGAAGTTCTGGAGGACATTGAGGCCTCCAGTGGGATCTTGAAGGTCCCCTGAGGCCGTGGTGGCCCTCAGGAGGTCCTGAAGGACATTGGGCACTCAGGGGACCTCAGGAGCTCCTGATGGACATCAGGGCATCCATGGGGACCTCAAGAAGTTCTGGAGAACATTGAGGCCCTCAGTGGGATCCCGGAGGTCTCCTGAGGCCGTGGTGGCCCTCAGGAGGTCCTGAAGGACGTTGGGCACTCAGGGGCTCCTGATGGACATCAGGACATCCATGAGGCCTTCAAGAGCTCCTGGAGAACATTGAGGCCCCCAGTGAGATCTCAGAGGTCCCCTGAGGCTGTGGTGGCCCTCAGGAGGTCCTGAAGGACGTTGGGCACTCAAGGGGACGTTGGGCACTCAAGGGGACCTCAGGAGGAGGTCCTCCTCAGGAGCTCCTGGAGGACATCAGGGCATCCATAGGGATCTCAAGAAGTTCTGGAGAACATTGAGGTCCCCAGTGGGATCCCGGAGGTCCCCTGAGGCCGTGGTGGCCCTCAGAAGGTCCTGAAGGACGTTGGGCACTCAAGGGGACCTCAGGAGGAGGTCCTCCTCAGGAGCTCCTGGAGGACATCAGGGCACCCATGAGGCCTTCAAGAAGTTCTGGAGAACATTGAGGCCCTCAGTGGGATCCCGGAGGTCCCCTGAGGCCGTGGTGGTCCTCAGGAGGTCCTGAAGGGCGTTGGGCACTCAAGGGGACCTCAGGAGCTCCTGGAGGACATCAGGGCATCCATAGGGACCTCAAGAAGTTCTGGAGGACATTGAGGCCCCCAGTGAGATCTCGGAGGTCCCCTGAGGCCGTGGTGGCCCTCAGGAGGTCCTGAAGGGCGTGGGGACCTCAGGAGCTCCTGGAGAACATCAGGGCACCCATAGGGACCTCAAGAAGTTCTGGAGGACATTGAGGCCCTCAGTGGGATCTCAGAGGTCCCCTGAGGCTGTGGTGGCCCTCAGGAGGTCCTGAAGGACGTTGGGCACTCAAGGGGACCTCAGGAGGTCCTGATGGACATCAGGACACCCATGAGGCCTTCAAGAGCTCCTGGAGAACATTGAGGCCTCCAGTGGGATCTCGGAGGTCCCCTGAGGCCGTGTGGCCCTCAGGAGGTCCTGAAGGGCATTGGGCACTCAAGGGGACCTCAGGAGGAGGTCCTCCTCAGGAGCCCCTGGAGGACATCAGGGCACCCATGAGGCCTTCAAGAAGTTCTGGAGAACATTGAGGCCCTCAGTGGGATCCCGGAGGTCTCCTGAGGCCGTGGTGGCCCTCAGGAGGTCCTGAAGGACATTGGGCCCTCAGGGGACCTCAGGAGCTCCTGATGGACATCAGGACACCCATGAGGCCTTCAAGAGCTCCTGGAGGACATTGAGGCCTCCAGTGGGATCTCGGAGGTCCCCTGAGGCCGTGGTGGCCCTCAGGAGGTCCTGAAGGACATTGGGCACTCAGTGGACCTCAGGAGCTCCTGGAGGACATTGAGACACCCATGGGGACCTCAAGAAGTTCTGGAGGACATTGAGGCCTCCAGTGGGATCTCAGAGGTCCCCTGAGGCCGTGGTGGCCCTCAGGAGGTCCTGAAGGACGTTGGGCCCTCAGGGGACCTCAGGGCCTCCTGGAGGACATCAGGGCACCCATGGGGACCTCAAGAAGTTCTGGAGGACATTGAGGCCCTCAGTGGGATCTCGGAGGTCCCCTGAGGCCGTGGTGGCCCTCGGGAGGTCCTGAAGGACATTGGGCACTCAGTGGACCTCAGGAGCTCCTGGAGGACATCGAGACACCCATGGGGACCTCAAGAAGTTCTGGAGGACATTGAGGCCTCCAGTGGGATCTTGAAGGTCCCCTGAGGCCGTGGTGGCCCTCAGGAGGTCCTGAAGGACATTGGGCCCTCAGGGGACCTCAGGAGCTCCTGGAGGACATCAGGGCATCCATGGGGACCTCAAGAAGTTCTGGAGAACATTGAGGCCCTCAGTGGGATCCCGGAGGTCTCCTGAGGCCGTGGTGGCCCTCAGGAGGTCCTGAAGGACGTTGGGCACTCAGGGGCTCCTGATGGACATCAGGACATCCATGAGGCCTTCAAGAGCTCCTGGAGAACATTGAGGCCCCCAGTGAGATCTCAGAGGTCCCCTGAGGCCGCGGTGGCCCTCAGGAGGTCCTGAAGGACATTGGGCACTCAAGGGGACCTCAGGAGCTCCTGATGGACATCAAGACACCCATAGGGACCTCAAGAAGTTCTGGAGGACATTGAGGCCTCCAGTGGGGTCTCAGAGGTCCCCTGAGGCCGTGGTGGCCCTCAGGAGGTCCTGAAGGGCATTGGGCACTCAAGGGGACCTCAGGAGCTCCTGGAGGACATCAGGGCACCCATGGGGACCTCAAGAAGTTCTGGAGAACATTGAGGCCTCCAGTGGGATCCCAGAGGTCCCCTGAGGCCACGGTGGCCCTCAGGAGGTCCTGAAGGACATTTGGCACTCAAGGGGACCTCAGGAGGAGGTCCTCCTCAGGAGCTCCTGGAGGACATCAGGGCACCCATGAGGCCTTCAAGAAGTTCTGGAGAACATTGAGGCCCTCAGTGTGCTCCCGGAGGTCCCCTGAGGCGGCGGTGGCCCTCGGGAGGTCCCGTGCTCCTCTGGGTGGTGGTGTCCCCGTGTCCCACGTCCCCGCGTCCCCCCAGGCTGAAGCAGGAGAAGCCGGTGAAGGCCGGGCACTTCGATGGGTTGGTGGAGTTGGCCACCATCTGCGCCCTCTGCAACGACTCCTCCTTGGACTACAACGAGGTGAGGGCAGTGGTGGCCCTGGATGGACCTCTCCGGGACCTTTTCCGTCCCCCCGGGGGAGGTGACCTTCTCTGGGGGGGTTCTCCTCCTCCTCCTCCTCCTCGCAGGCGAAGGGCATCTACGAGAAGGTGGGAGAGGCGACGGAGACGGCGCTCACCTGCCTGGTGGAGAAGATGAACGTCTTCAACACCGACGTCCGGAACCTCTCCAAAGTGGAGAGGGCCAACGCCTGCAACTCCGTGAGTCCACCCGGGGCCACCGGGGCCACCATGGCCACCACCGGGGCCACCTCCTGGGCCACCTCCTGGGCCTCCTGGGCCACCTGGGCCACCTCCTGGGCCACCTCCTCATCCCCTTTGGCCTCCTAAGACCTTCTCCATGGGTTCTTTGTTCCTCCATGGCCTTCTAAGACCCTCTCCATGGGTTCCTCAGCCACCTCTGAGCTCCTGATGTCTTCTCCATGGGTTCTTTGGTCCCCTGTGGCCTCCTAAGACCCTCTCCATGGGTTCTTTGGTCCCCTGTGGCCTCCTAAGACCCTCTCCATGGGTTCCTCAGCCACCTCTGAGCTCCTGATGTCTTCTCCATGGGTTTCTTGGTCCCCCTTTGGCCTTCTAAGACCCTCTCCATGGGTTCTTTGTTCCTCCATGGCCTTCTAAGACCCTCTCCATGGGTTCTTTGTTCCTCCATGGCCTCCTAAGACCTTCTCCATGGGTTCTTTGGTCCCCCGTGGCCTCCTAAAACCTTCTCCATGGGTTCTTTGTTCCTCCATGGCCTCCTAAGACCCTCTCCATGGGTTCCTCGGCCACCTCTGAGCTCCTGATGTCTTCTCATTGGGTTCCTTTGTCCCTTGTGGCCTTCTAAGACCCTCTCCATGGGTTCTTTGGTCCCCCGTGGCCTCCTAAGACCCTCTCCATGGGCTCCTTGGTCTCCTTTGGCCTTCTAAGACCCTCTCCATGGGTTCCTCGGCCACCTCTGAGCTCCTGATGTCTTCTCATTGGGTTCCTTGGTCCCCCTTTGGCCTTCTAAGACCCTCTCCATGGGTTCTTTGTTCCTCCATGGCCTCCTAAGACCCTCTCCATGGGTTCTTTGGTCCCCCATGGCCTCCTAAGACCCTCTCCATGGGTTCCTCAGCCACCTCCAAGCTCCTGATGTCTTCTCAGTGGGTTCCTTGGTCCCCCGTGGCCTCCAAAAACCCTCTCCATGGGTTCTTTGGTCCCCTGTGGCCTCCTAAGACCCTCTCCGTGGGTTCCTCGGCCTCCTCCGAGCTCCTGATGTCTTCTCAGTGGGTTCCTTGGTCCCCTTTGGCCTTCTAAGACCCTCTCCATGGGTTCTTTGTTCCTCCATGGCCTTCTGAGACCCTCTCCATGGGTTCTTTGGTCCCCTTTGGCCTTCTAAGACCCTCTCCATGGGTTCTTTGGTCCCCCATGGCCTCCTAAGACCTTCTCCATGGGTTCTTTGGTCCCCCATGGCCTCCTAAGACCTTCTCCATGGGTTCTTTGGTCCCCTTTGGCCTTCCAAGACCCTCTCCATGGGTTCCTCGGCCACCTCCGAGGTCCTGATGTCTTCTCAGTGGGTTCCTTTGGTCCTCTTTGGCCTTTTAAGACCCTCTCCATGGGTTCTTTGGTCCCATTTGGCCTCCTAAGACCCTCTCCATGGGTTCCTCGGCCTCCTCTGAGCTCCTGATGTCTTCTGATTGGGTTCCTTGGTCCCCTTTGGCCTCCTAAGACCCTCTCCATGGGTTCTTTGGTCCCCTGTGGCCTCCTAAGACCCTCTCCATGGGTTCTTTGTTCCTCCATGGCCTTCTTAGACCCTCTCCATGGGTTCTTTGGTCCCCCATGGCCTTCTAAGACCCTCTCCATGGGTTCTTTGTTCCTCCATGGCCTCCTAAGACCTTCTCGTTGGGTTCTTTGGTCCCCTTTGGCCTTCTAAGACCCTCTCCATGGGTTCTTTGTTCCTCCATGGCCTCCTAAGACCCTCTCCATGGGTTCTTTGTTCCTCCATGGCCTCCTAAGACCTTCTCGTTGGGTTCTTTGGTCCCCTTTGGCCTCCTAAGACCCTCTCCATGGGTTCTTTGGTCCCCCGTGGCCTCCTAAGACCCTCTCCATGGGTTCCTCTCCACCTCCGAGCTCCTGATGTCTTCTCAGTGGGTTCCTTGGTTCCCCATGGCCTTCTAAGACCCTCTCCATGGGTTCTTTGGTCCCCTTTGGCCTTCTAAGACCCTCTCCATGGGTTCTTTGGTCCCCTTTGGCCTCCTAAGACCCTCTCCATGGGTTCTTTGTTCCTCCATGGCCTCCTAAGACCTTCTCGTTGGGTTCTTTGGTCCCCTTTGGCCTCCTAAGACCCTCTCCATGGGTTCTTCAGCCACCTCTGAGCTCCTGATGTCTTCTCAGTGGGTTCCTAGGTTCCCCGTGGCCTTCCAAGACCCTCTCCATGGGTTCTTTGTTCCTCCATGGCCTCCTAAGACCCTCTCCATGGGTTCCTTGTCCACCTCTGAGCTCCTGATGTCTTCTCGTTGGGTTCTTTGGTCCCCTTTGGCCTCCTAAGACCCTCTCCATGGGTTCTTTGGTCCCCCATGGCCTCCTAAGACCCTTTCCATGGGTTCTTTGGTCCCCTGTGGCCTCCTAAGACCCTCTCCATGGGTTCTTTGGTCCCCCATGGCCTCCTAAGACCCTCTCCATGGGTTCTTTGGTCCCCCGTGGCCTCCTAAGACCCTCTCCATGGGTTCTTTGGTCCCATTTGGTCTCCTAAGACCCTCTCCATGGGTTCTTTGGTCCCCCATGGCCTTCTAAGACCCTCTCCATGGGTTCCTTGGTCCCCCGTGGCCTCCTAAGACCTTCTCCGTGGGTTCCTTGGTCCCCTGTGGCCTCCTAAGACCCTCTCCGTGGGTTCCTCGGCCTCCTGCCGTTGTCTTCTCCTGGGGTTCCTTGGTGGCCTCCCGTAACCACGTCCCCCCTCCCCGCAGGTCATTAAGCAGCTGATGAAGAAGGAGTTCACCCTGGAGTTCTCCCGCGACCGCAAGTCCATGTCGGTCTACTGCTCGCCGGCCAAAGCCTCTCGCGCCGCCGTGGGCAACAAGATGTTCGTCAAGGTGGGCCTCCATCCCCACGTCCATCCGTCCCTCCATCCCCTTTTTCCACCTCCTTCTCCGTGACGGAGCGGTGTCCTCCTGGCAGGGAGCGCCCGAGGGCGTCATCGACCGCTGCAACTACGTCCGGGTGGGAACCACCAGGGTCCCCCTGACGCCGTCCGTCAAGGAGAAGATCTTGGCCATCATCAAGGAATGGGGCACCGGGAGGGACACTTTGCGCTGTTTGGCCTTGGCCACGCGCGACACTCCCCCCAAGAAGGAGGAGATGATCCTGGAGGACTCCACCAAGTTCGCCGAGTATGAGGTGAGGGCATCTCGGGGGGGTTCTGGGGGGGTCCCACCACAGCTCCGGTGGCCTCAAACGGTCCACTCTGGGTGGTTCCGCCTCATCTTCTGGGGTCTCGGGGGGGTTCTTGAGAGGTTCGGACGGTCTTGGGTGGTTCTTGGTGGTCTGGGATGGTTCCTGAGTGGTCTCCGACCCCTCTTTTGGTGCCTCCAACCCCATTTTTGACACCTCCAACCCCTCTTTTGGTCCCTCCAACCCCTCTTTTGATGCCTCCAACCCCTCTTTTGGTCCCTCCAACCCCTCTTTTGATGCCTCCAACTCCTCTTTTGGTGCCTCCAACCCATTTTTGGTCCCTCCAACCCCTCTTTTGATGCCTCCAACCCCTCTTTTGGTCCCTCCAAACCCTCTTTTGATACCTCCAACCCCTCTTTTGATACCTCCAACCCATTTTTGGTGCCTCCAACCCCTCCTTTGATGCCTCCAAACCCTCTTTTGATGCCTCCAACCCCTCTTTTGATGCCTTCAAACCCTCTTTTGGTGCCTCCAAACCCTCTTTTGATGCCTCCAACCCCTCTTTTGATGCCTTCAAACCCTCTTTTGGTCCCTCCAACCCCTCTTTTGGTCCCTCCAACCCCTCTTTTGGTCCCTCCGACCCCTCTTTTGGTCCCTCCAACCCCTCTTTTGGTGCCTCCAACCCCTCTTTTGGTCCCTCCAAACCCTCTTTTGGTGCCTCCAACCCATTTTTGATGCCTCCAACCCCTCTTTTGATGCCTCCAAACCCTCTTTTGATGCCTCCAAACCCTCTTTTGGTGCCTCCAACCCCTCTTTTGATACCTCCAACCCATCTTTTGGTCCCTCCAACCCCTCTTTTGGTCCCTCCAACCCCTCTTTTGGTCCCTCCAACCCCTCTTTTGATACCTCCAACCCATCTTTTGGTCCCTCCAACCCCTCTTTTGGTCCCTCCAAACCCTCTTTTGATACCTCCAACCCATTTTTGGTGCCTCCAACCCCTCTTTTGGTGCCTCCAAACCCTCTTTTGATGCCTCCAAACCCTCTTTTGGTGCCTCCAACCCCTCTTTTGATGTCTCCAACCCCATTTTTGACATCTCCAAACCCTCTTTTGATGCCTCCAAACCCATTTTTGACATCTCCAAACCCTCTTTTGATGCCTCCAAACCCATTTTTGGTGCCTCCAACCCCTCTTTTGATGCCTCCAAACCCTCTTTTGGTCCCTCCAACCCATGTTTGGTGCCTCCCGTCCCACCGCAGACGGACTTGACCTTCGTGGGCTGCGTGGGGATGTTGGACCCTCCTCGGAAGGAGGTGATGGGCTCCATCCGGCTCTGCCGCGACGCCGGCATCCGCGTCATCATGATCACGGGGGACAACAAAGGCACGGCCATCGCCATCTGCCGCCGCATCGGCATCTTCAGCGAGGACGAGGAGGTGACCGGGCGCGCCTACACGGGACGGGAGTTCGATGACCTCCCGCCGGCCGAGCAGCGCGAAGCGTGTCGCCGCGCCTGCTGCTTCGCCCGCGTCGAGCCCACCCACAAGTCCAAGATCGTGGAGTTCCTCCAGTCCTTCGATGAGATCACCGCCATGGTGAGGGGCTTAGGGGGGGCGGGGGGCGGCCATCGGACGTGGGTTTGGGGGTCCACCACCCATCGGACGTGGGTTTGGGGGTCCACCACCCATTGGACGTGGGTTTTGGGGGTCCATCAGGGATCTGACGTGGGTTTTGGGGGTCCACCACCCATCTGACGTGGGTTTTGGGGGTCCACCACAGATCTGATGTGGGTTTTGGGGGTCCACCACAGATCTGATGTGGGTTTTGGGGGTCCATCATGGATCTGATGTGGGTTTTGGGGGTCCATCATGGATCTGACGTGGGTTTTGGGGATCCATTATGGATCTGATGTGGGTTTTGGGGGTCCATCATGGATCTGACGTGGGTTTAGGAGCTCCATCGTGGATCTGATGTGGGTTTAGGGGGTCCATCATGGATCTGATGTGGGTTTGGGGGTCCACCACCCATATGACGTGGGTTTAGGGGTCCATTGTGGATCTGATGTGGGTTTAGGGGTCCACCACAGATCTGATGTGGGTTTTGGGGGTCCATCATGGATCTGACGTGGGTTTGGGGGTCCATCACGGATCTGATGTGGGTTTTGGGGGTCCATCGTGGATCTGACGTGGGTTTAGGGGGTCCACCACAGATCTGATGTGGGTTTTGGGGGTCCATCATGGATCTGATGTGGGTTTAGGGGGTCCATCATGGATCTGACGTGGGTTTAGGGGCTCCATCGTGGATCTGATGTGGGTTTTGGGGGTCCACCACAGATCTGATGTGGGTTTAGGGGGTCCACCACAGATCTGATGTGTGTTTTGGGGGTCCATCGTGGATCTGACGTGGGTTTAGGGGGTCCATCATGGATCTGATGTGGGTTTGGGGGTCCACCACAGATCTGATGTGGGTTTTGGGGGCCCATCATGGATCTGATGTGAGTTTAGGGGGTCTGTCATGGATCTGATGTGGGTTTTGGGGGTCCATCGTGGATCTGATGTGGGTTTTGGGGGTCCATCATGGATCTGATGTGGGTTTTGGGGGTCCATCGTGGATCTGATGTGGGTTTTGGGGGTACATCGTGGATCTGATGTGGGTTTTGGGGGTCCATCACGGATCTGACATGGGTTTGGGGGTCCATTGTGGATCTGATGTGGGTTTTGGGGGTCCGTCGTGGATCTGACGTGGGTTTTGGGGGTCCATCACGGATCTGATGTGGGTTTGGGGGTCCACCACCCATCTGACGTGGGTTTAGGGGGTCCATCGTAGATCTGATGTGGGTTTGGGGGTCCACCACAGATCTGATGTGGGTTTTGGGGGTCCATCACGGATCTGACGTGGGTTTAGGGGGTCCATCATGGATCTGACGTCCTTTTGGAGCTCCACCACCCCTCTAGAATGGTTTGGGGAGGATCTACCACCCATCTAACACGTGTTTTGGGGTCCCACCATGGCTCTAACGTCCTTTTGGAGCTCCACCACCCTCCAGGTTGGGTTTTTGGGTGGATCCAACACATGTTTTGGGGTCCCACCATGGCTCTGACGTCCTTTTGGAGCTCCACCACCCTCCAGGTTGGGTTTTGGGTGGATCCAACCCATGTTTTGGGGTCCCACCATGGCTCTGACGTCCTTTATGGGGTCCCACCATGGCTCTGACGTCCTTTTGGAGCTCCACCACCCTCCAGGTTGGGTTTTGGGTGGATCCAACACGTGTTTTGGGGTCCCACCATGGCTCTGACGTCCTCCTGGGGTCCCACCACTCCTGGGGCTGAGGCGGTTGTCCTCTCTCCGTGTCAGACGGGGGATGGGGTGAACGACGCTCCGGCGCTGAAGAAGGCGGAGATCGGCATCGCTATGGGCTCCGGCACCGCCGTGGCCAAAACGGCCTCCGAGATGGTTTTGGCCGACGACAACTTCTCCACCATCGTAGCGGCGGTGGAGGAGGGCCGCGCCATCTACAACAACATGAAACAGTTCATCCGCTACCTCATCTCCTCCAACGTCGGAGAGGTCGTCTGGTGAGACACCAGTGACTCCCAGTGCCTCCCAGTGCCCTCCCAGTTCCCTCCCAGTGCCCACCAGTGCCTCCCAGTTCCCTCCCAGTCCACCTGATGGTCCTCAGTGCCTCCCAGTGCCCACCAGTGCCCACCTCATCTCCTCTAACGTCGGAGAGGTCGTCTGGTGAGACACCAGTGACTCCCAGTGCCTCCCAGTGCCCACCAGTTCCCTACCAGTGCCTCCCAGTGCCCACCAGTGCCTCCCAGTGCCCACCAGTGCCTCCCAGTTCCCTCCCAGTTCCCTCCCAGTGCCTCCCAATCCCTCCCAGTGCCCTCCCAGTCCCCTCCCAGTCCCCTCCCAGTCCCTCCCAATCCCCTCCCAATCCCCTCCCAGTCCCTCCCAGTCCCTCCCAGTCCCTCCCAGTCCCTCCCAGTCCCTTCCCAGTCCCCTCCCAGTCCCTCCCAGTCCCTCCCAGTCCCTCCCAGTCCCTCCCAATCCCCTCCCAGTCCCTCCCAGTCCCTCCCAGTCCCTCCCAATCCCCTCCAATCCCCTCCCAGTCCCTCCCAGTCCCTCCCAGTCCCCTCCAATCCCCTCCCAGTCCCTCCCAGTCCCTCCCAGTCCCTCCCAGTCCCTCCCAATCCCTCCCAGTCCCTCCCAGTCCCCCCCAATTCCCTCCCAGTCCCTCCCAATCCCCTCCCAGTCCCTCCCAATCCCCTCCCAGTCCCTCCCAGTCTCTCCCAGTCCTTCCCAGTGCCCCCCCAGTCCCTCCCAGTCCCTCCCAATCCCCTCCCAATCCCCTCCCAGTCCCTCCCAGTCCCTCCCAATCCCTCCCAATCCCCTCCCAGTCCCTCCCAGTCCCTCCCAGTCCCTCCCAGTTCCCTCCCACTCCCTTCCCAGTCCCTCCCAGTCCCTCCCAATCCCTCCCAGTGCCCTCCCAGTCCCTCCCAGTCCCTCCCAATCCCCTCCCAGTCCCTCCCAGTCCCTCCCAATCCCCTCCCAGTCCCTCCCAGTGCCCCCCCAGTCCCTCCCAATCCCCTCCAATCCCCTCCCAGTCCCTCCCAATCCCCTCCCAGTCCCTCCCAGTCCCCTCCCAGTCCCTCCCAATCCCTCCCAGTCCCTCTCAGTCCCCTCCAATCCCCTCCCAGTCCCTCCCAATCCCCTCCCAGTCCCTCCCAGTCCCTCCCAGTCCCTCCCAATCCCCTCCCAGTCCCTCCCAATCCCCTCCCAGTCCCTCCCAGTCCCCCCCAATCCCCTCCCAGTGCCTCCCAGTGCCCCCCAGTACCGCGGTGCCTCTCCCCAGTATCTTCCTGACGGCGGCGCTGGGGCTGCCGGAGGCGCTGATCCCGGTGCAGCTGCTGTGGGTGAACCTGGTGACCGACGGCCTCCCGGCCACCGCCCTGGGCTTCAACCCCCCGGACCTGGACATCATGGACAAACCTCCGCGCAGCCCCAAGGAGCCGCTCATCAGCGGATGGCTCTTCTTCCGATACCTCGCCATCGGCGGTGAGGCCCGCGCCGCGCACAACGCGCCTCCGCGGTGGTGGTGGTGGGTCCATCCGTACCTCCGTCGTGGTGGTGGTTCCATCCACGCCTTCGTAGGGGTGGTGGTTCCATCCATAGCTTCATGGTGGTGGTGGTTCCATCTCAACATCTATGATGGTGGTGGGTCCATCCACACCTTCATAGTGATGGTGGTTTCATCCATACCTTCATAGCGGTGGTGGTTCCATCCATACCTTCATAGCGGTGGTGGTTCCATCCATACCTTCATCATGGTGGTGGTTCCATCCATACCTTTATAGTGGTGATGGTTCAGTCTTGAGCTCTATGATGGTGATGGGTCTGTGCACACCTTCATAGTGATGGTGGTTCCATCCACGCCTTCATAGCGGTGATGGTTCCATCTCAACGTCTATCATGGTGGTGGTTCCATCCACACCTTCATAGCGATGGTGGTTCCATCCACACCTTCATAGCGGTGGTGGTTCCATCCAAACCTTCGTAGTGGTGGTGGTTCCATCCATACCTCCGTAATGGTGGTGGTTCCATCCACACCTCCGTAATGGTGGTTGTTCCATCCATACCTTCATAGTGGTGGTGGTTCCATCTTGAGCTCTATCGTGGTGGTGGTTCCATCCACACCTTCATAGCGGTGGTGGTTCCATCCATACCTTCATAGCAATGGTGGTTCCATCCATACCTCCGTAGCGGTGGTGGTTCCATCTCAATGTCTATGATGGTGGTGGTTCCATCCATACCTTCATAGTGATGGTGGTTCCATCCACACCTCCGTAATGGTGGTGGTTCCATCCAGATGTTCATAGTGGTGGTGGTTCCATCCACACCTTCATTGTGGTGGTGGTTCCATCCACACCTTCATGGTGGTGGTGGTTCCATCCATACCTCCGTAATGGTGGTGGTTCCATCTCAACGTCTATGATGGTGGTGGTTCCATCCACACCTTCATAGTGGTGGTGGTTCCATCCACACCTCCGCGGCGGTGGTGGGTCCATCCGTACCTCCGTCGTGGTGGTGGTTCCATCCACACCTTCATAGCGGTGGTGGTTCCATCCACACGTTCATAGCGGTGGTGGTTCCATCTCAACGTCTATGATGGTGGTGGTTCCATCCATACCTTCATAGTGGTGGTGG
The DNA here is from genome assembly GCF_017976375.1 of Cuculus canorus. Classification (NCBI taxonomy): domain Eukaryota; kingdom Metazoa; phylum Chordata; class Aves; order Cuculiformes; family Cuculidae; genus Cuculus; species Cuculus canorus. The sequence goes on from NC_071438.1 coordinate 904,732, forward strand.
TTCCATCCACACCTTCATAGCGGTGGTGGTTCCATCCATACCTTCATAGCGGTGGTGGTTCCATCTCAACATCTATGATGGTGGTGGGTCCATCCATACCTCCGTAGCGGTGGTGGTTCCATCCACACCTTCATAGCGGTGGTGGTTCCATCCATACCTTCATAGCAATGGTGGTTCCATCTCAACCTCTATCGTGGTGGTGGTTCCATCCACACCTTCGTAGTGGTGATGGTTCCATCCATACCTTCACAGCGGTGGTGGTTCCATCCATACCTTCATAGCAGTGGTGGTTCCATCCATACCTTCATAGCGGTGATGGTTCCATCCATACCTTCATAGCAGTGATGGTTCCATCTCAACATCTATCATGGTGGTGGTTCCATCCATACCTTCATAGTGATGGTGGTTCCATCCACACCTTCATAGCGGTGGTGGTTCCATCCATACCTTCATAGTGATGGTGGTTCCATCCACACCTTCGTTGTGGTGGTGGTTCCATCCATAGCTTCATAGCAGTGGTGGTTCCATCCACACCTTCATTGTGGTGGTGGTTCCATCCACACCTTCATAGCGATGGTGGTTCCATCTCAACGTCTATCGTGGTGGTGGTTCCATCCATACCTTCATAGCGGTGATGGTTCCATCTCAACGTCTATGATGGTGGTGGTTCCATCCACACCTTCGTAGTGGTGGTGGTTCCATCTCAAGGTCTATGATGGTGGTGGTTCCATCCACACCTTCGTTGTGGTGGTGGTTCCATCCATACCTTCATAGCGGTGATGGTTCCATGTCAACGTCTATGATGGTGGTGGTTCCATCCACACCTCCGTAGTGGTGGTGGTTCCATCTCAACATCTATCGTGGTGGTGGTTCCATCCAGACCTTCATAGCGATGGTGGTTCCATCCATACCTTCATAGCGGTGGTGGTTCCATCCATACCTTTATAGTGGTGATGGTTCAATCTTGAGCTCTATCATGGTGATGGGTCCGTGCACACCTTCATAGTGATGGTGGTTCCATCCATACCTTCATAGTCGTGGTGGTTCCATCTCAACATCTATCATGGTGGTGGTTCCATCTTGAGCTCTATGATGGTGGTGGTTCCATCCATACCTTCATAGCGATGGTGGTTCCATCTCAACCTCTATCGTGGTGGTGGTTCCATCCACACCTTCGTAGTGGTGGTGGTTCCATCTCAACATCTATGATGTTGGTGGTTCCAACCATACCTCCATAGTGGTGGTGGTTCCATCATCTTGAGCTCTATGATGGTGGTGGTTCCATCCCAACATCTATCATGGTGATGGTTCCATCCACACCTTCGTAGTGGTGGTGGTTCCATCTCAACATCTATGATGTTGGTGGTTCCATCCATACCTTCATAGTGATGATGGTTCCATCCACGCCTTCATAGCGGTGGTGGTTCCATCCACACCTTCATAGCGATGGTGGTTCCATCCATACCTTCATAGCAATGGTGGTTCCATCCACACCTTCATAGTGATGGTGGTTCCATCCACACCTTCATGGTGGTGGTGGTTCCATCTCAACATCTATGATGGTGGTGGTTCCATCCACACCTTCATAGCAATGGTGGTTCCATCTCAACCTCTATCGTGGTGGTGGGTCCATCCACACCTTCATAGTGATGATGGTTCCATCCATACCTTCATAGCGGTGGTGGTTCCATCCACACCTTCATAGTGATGGTGGTTCCATCCACACCTTCACAGTGGTGGTGGTTCCATCTCAACATCTATGATGGTGGTGGTTCCATCCACACCTTCACAGCGGTGGTGGTTCCAGATGGTCACAGTGGCCTCTTGGTTGTGGATCTCCACCGCGGTCCCTTCTCGACCTCCACGTTGGTCCCTTGGTGGCCCGTGGTGACCTCACGCCGTCGCTGTCCTCTCCCCAGGCTACGTGGGCGCCGCCACCGTGGGCGCGGCCGCTTGGTGGTTCCTCTACGCCGACGATGGACCCAACGTCAGCTACCACCAACTGGTGAGGACCAGCCCCACCGGGAGGTCCCCGGGGGCCTCGTGGGCGCCCCGACGGCCTCGTGGTGGCCCCAAGGTCCTCGTGGTGGCCCCAAGATCCTCGTGATGGCTCTCCCATCCCCACGGTGGCCCCAAGGTCCTCGTGGTGGCCCCAATGTCCTCGTGGTGGCCCCAAGATCCTCGTGGTGGCCACACTATCCCCATGGTGGCCCCAAGGTCCTCGTGATGGCGCTCCCATCCCCATGGTGGCCCCAAGGTCCTCGTGGTGGCCCCAAGGTCCTCGTGGTGGCCACACTATCCCCATGGTGGCCCCAAGGTCCTCGTGGTGGCTGCACTATCCCCATAGTGACCTCAAGGTCCTCGTGGTAGCCCCAAGATCCTCGTGATGGCGCTCCCATCCCCATGGTGGCCCCGAGGTCCTCATGGTGGCCCCAAGATCCTTGTGGTGGCCGCACTATCCCCATAGTGACCTCAAGGTCCTCGTGGTGGCCCCAAGGCCCTCATGGCAGCTCCACCATCCTCGTGGTGGCCCCAAGGTCCTCGTGGTGGCCCCACCATCCTCATAGTGACCTCAAGGTCCTCGTGGTGGCCCCAAGGTCCTCGTGGTGGCCCCAAGATCCTCGTGATGGCTCTCCCATCCCCATGGTGGCCCCAAGATCCTCGTGGTGGCCGCACTATCCCCATAGTGACCTCAAGGTCCCCGTGGTAGCCCCAAGGTCCTCGTGGTGGCCCCAAGATCCTCGTGATGGCTCTCCCATCCCCTTGGTGGCCCCAAGGTCCTCGTGGTGGCCCCAATGTCCTCGTGGTGGCCCCAAGATCCTTGTGATGGCTCTCCCATCCCCATGGTGACCCCGAGGTCCTCGTGGTGGCCCCAAGATCCTCGTGATGGCGCTCCCATCCCCATGGTGGCCCCAAGGTCCTCGTGGTGGCCCCACCATCCTCATAGTGACCTCACGGTCCTCGTGGTGGACCCAAGATCTTCATGGTGGCCCCACCATCCCCATGGTGGCCCCAAGGTCCTCGTGGTGGCCCCACCATCCTCATAGTGACCTCACGGTCCCCGTGACGGCCTCAAGGTCCTCCCCGTGACCTCAGGTTCCTCCCGGTGACCCCAAAGTCCGGACCTTCCGTCTCCCCCCCGTGACCGCGGTGACCTCCCGGCCGTGGAGGTCCTCGCGGTGGTGGTGACGGCGGTGCCGTTGTCCCCAGACGCACTTCATGCAGTGCACGGAGCACAACGCCGACTTCGAGGGCCTCGACTGTGAGATCTTCGAGTCTCCGGTGCCCATGACCATGGCCCTCTCCGTCCTCGTCACCATCGAGATGTGCAACGCCCTCAACAGGTACCGGGCCACCACCTCCACCTTCTCCTCCACCTTCTCCTCCACCTTCTCCTCCTTCTCCTTCTCCTCCACCTTCTCCTCCACCTTCTCCACCTCCACCTTCTCCTCCACCTTCTCCACCTTCTCCTTCTCCTTCACCTTCTCCTCCTCCACCTTCTCCTCCACCTTCTCCACCTCCACCTTCTCCTCCTCCTCCACCTTCTCCTCCACCTTCTCCTCCTCCTTCTCCTTCTCCTCCTTCTCCTCCTCCTTCTCCTCCACCTTCTCCTCCTTCTCCTTCTCCTCCTCCTCCACCTTCTCCTCCTTCTCCTCCTCCTCCACCTTCATCTCCTCCACCTCCTCCTTCTCCACCTCCTCCTCCTCCTCCACCTTCTCCTCCTCCACCTTCTCCTCCTCCACCTTCTCTTCCTTCTCCTCCTTCTCCTCCACCTTCACCTTCACCTCCTCCTCCTCCTCCACATCCTCCACCTTCTCCTCCTCCTCCTTCTCCTCCTCCTTCTCCTTCTCCTCCTTCTCCTCCTCCTTCTCCTCCACCTTCTCCTCCTTCTCCTTCTCCTCCTCCTCCACCTTCATCTCCTCCACCTCCTCCTTCTCCACCTCCTCCTCCTCCTCCACCTTCTCCTCCTCCACCTTCTCCTCCTCCACCTTCTCTTCCTTCTCCTCCTTCTCCTCCACCTTCACCTTCACCTCCTCCTCCTCCTCCACATCCTCCACCTTCTCCTCCTCTTCCTTCTCCTCCTCCACCTTCTCCACCTCCTCCTCCACCTCCTCCTCCACCTTCTCCTCCTCCTCCTCCTCCACCTTCTCTTCCTCCACCTTTTCCTCCACCTCCTTCTCCACCTTCTCCACCTTCACCTTCTCCACCTCCTCCTTCACCTCCACCACCTTCTCCACCACCTCCTCCTCCTTCACCTCCTCCTTCTCCACCTCCACATCCTTCACCTTCTCCTCCTCTTCCTCCACCTTCTCCTCCTCCACCTTCTCCTTCTTCACCTCCTCCTCCTCCACCTCCACATCCTCCACCTTCTCCTTCTCCTCCTTCTCCTCCTTCTCCTTCACCTTCTTCTCCTCCTCCACCTTCACCTCCTCCATCTCCTCCTTCTCCACCTTCTCTTCCTCCACCTTTTCCTCCACCTTCTCCACCTCCACCTTCTCCTTCTCCACCTTCTCCACCTCCTCCTCCTCCTTCTCCTCCACCTTCTCCTCCACCTCCTCCTTCTCCACTTCCACATCCTCCACCTTCTCCTTCTCCTCCTTCTCCTCCACCTTCTCCTCCACCTTCTCCTCCTCCTCCTCCTTCTCCTCCTCCTCCTTCTCCTCCACCTTCTCCACCTCCTCCTCCTCCTCCACCTTCTTCTCGTCCTCCTTCTCCTCCTCCTCCTTCTTCTCCTTCACCTTCTTCTCCTCCTCCACCTTCACCTCCACCTCCTCCTTCTCCACCTTCTCCTCCTCTTCCTTCTCCTCCTCTTCCTTCTCCTCTTCCACCTTCTCTTCCACCTTCTCCCTCCTCCTCCTCCTCCTTCTTGACCACCTTTTCCTCCTCCTCCATCTCCTCCTCCTCCTCCTCCACCTCCATCTCCTCGTGTCCCTCAGCCTCTCGGAGAACCAGTCGCTGGCGCGGATGCCGCCGTGGGTGAACATTTGGCTCGTGGGCTCCATCTGCCTCTCCATGTCCCTCCACTTCGTCATCCTCTACATCGACCCCCTGCCCGTAAGGCCCTGGTGGCCACCGGGCCGGTGGCCGTGGACCTGGGGATCGTGGGGGTGGTGGCCATGGAGAGGTTGATGGTGGCCATGGGGGTGGTGGTGGTGGTCCTGGGGATGGTGGTGGCCATGGAGAGGTTGGTGGTGGCCATGGAGTTGGTGGCCATGGAGATTATGGTGGTGGCCATGGGGTGGTGGCCATGGAGAGGTTAGTGATGGTCCTGGGGTTGGTGGTGGCCATGGGGTTGGTGGCCATGGAGAGGTTAGTGATGGTCCTGGGGTTGGTGGTGGCCATGGAGAGGTTGGTGGTGGCCATGGGGTTGGTGGCCATGGAGATGATGGTGGTGGCCATGGGGTTGGTGGCCATGGAGAGGTTAGTGATGGTCCTGGGGTTGGTGGTGGCCATGGAGAGGTTGGTGGTGGCCACAGGAAGTTGGCGGCCATGGGGCTGGAGGTCGTAGGGTTGATGACCAAAGGGGTTGGTGGCCATGAGGGTTCAGGCCATGGGGGTTTTGGTGGCCACGGTGGGGTTTTAGTGGCCACAGGGGGGTTGTGGTGGACACGGAGGGTTGTGGTGGACACGGAGGGTTGTGGTGGCCACGGAGGGGTTTGTGGTGGCCCCTCTGACCCCACGGTGTCCATCCCCTCCAGATGATCTTCAAGCTGACGCCCCTGGACCTGGCGCACTGGTTCATGGTCCTCAAGATCTCCTTCCCGGTCATCCTGCTGGACGAGGCCCTCAAGTTCATCGCCAGGAACTACCTGGAGGGTGAGCGGCGTTCCCGAGTCCCATCCCCGGTCTGTGGCCACCGCCGTGGGTTCCATGGGCACCTCCATCTCCGTCCCCTCCACCATCTCCCATCCGATCTCCTCTCCGTCCCCTCCACCATCTCCGATCTCCTCTCCATCCCCTCCACCATCTCCAATCTCCTCTCCATCCCCTCCACCATCTCCGATCTCCTCTCCATCCCCTCCACCATCTCCCATCTCCTCTCCGTCCCCTCCACCATCTCCCATCTCCTCTCCATCCCCTCCACCATCTCCGATCTCCTCTCCATCCCCTCCACCATCTCCGATCTCCTCTCCATCCCCTCCACCATCTCCAATCTCCTCTCCATCCCCTCCTCCATCTCCGATCTCTCCATCCCCTCCACCATCTCCGATCTCCTCTCCATCCCCTCCACCATCTCCGATCTCCTCTCCATCCCCTCCACCATCTCCGATCTCCTCTCCATCCCCTCCTCCATCTCCGATCTCCTCTCCGTCCCCTCCACCATCTCCGATCTCCTCTCCATCCCCTCCACCATCTCCCATCTCCTCTCCATCCCCTCCACCATCTCCCATCTCCTCTCCGTCCCCTCCACCATCTCCCATCTCCTCTCCATCCCCTCCACCATCTCCGATCTCCTCTCCATCCCCTCCTCCATCTCCGATCTCCTCTCCGTCCCCTCCACCATCTCCCATCTCCTCTCCATCCCCTCCTCCATCTCCGATCTCCTCTCCATCCCCTCCACCATCTCCGATCTCCTCTCCATCCCCTCCACCATCTCCGATCTCCTCTCCATCCCCTCCACCATCTCCGATCTCCTCTCCGTCCCCTCCACCATCTCCCATCTCCTCTCCGTCCCCTCCACCATCTCCGATCTCCATCTCCATCCCCTCCACCATCTCCAATCTCCTCTCCATCCCCTCCACCATCTCCTGTCCGATCTCCTCTCCATCCCCTCCACCATCTCCGATCTCCTCTCCGTCCCCTCCACCATCTCCGATCTCCTCTCCGTCCCCTCCACCATCTCCCATCTCCTCTCCATCCCCTCCACCATCTCCGATCTCCTCTCCATCCCCTCCACCATCTCCGATCTCCTCTCCATCCCCTCCACCATCTCCCATCTCCTCTCCATCCCCTCCTCCATCTCCGATCTCCTCTCCGTCCCCTCCACCATCTCCCATCTCCTCTCCATCCCCTCCTCCATCTCCGATCTCCTCTCCATCCCCTCCACCATCTCCGATCTCCTCTCCATCCCCTCCACCATCTCCGATCTCCTCTCCATCCCCTCCACCATCTCCGATCTCCTCTCCGTCCCCTCCACCATCTCCCATCTCCTCTCCGTCCCCTCCACCATCTCCGATCTCCATCTCCATCCCCTCCACCATCTCCAATCTCCTCTCCATCCCCTCCACCATCTCCTGTCCGATCTCCTCTCCATCCCCTCCACCATCTCCGATCTCCTCTCCGTCCCCTCCACCATCTCCGATCTCCTCTCCGTCCCCTCCACCATCTCCCATCTCCTCTCCATCCCCTCCACCATCTCCGATCTCCTCTCCATCCCCTCCACCATCTCCCATCTCCTCTCCATCCCCTCCACCATCTCCCATCTCCTCTCCATCCCCTCCACCATCTCCCGTCCCACCTCCATCTCCGTCCCCTCCTCCGTCTCCATCTCCTCGTGTCCATCTCACCTCCATCTTCTCGTCCCCAGCGTGACCTCCTGCTCCTCGGCCTCAGGTACCATCATGGCCGCCACGGGGAGGGGGGGGGAGGGAGGAGGGGGGTGGGTGGGTGATGAGGTCATGTGACCCAGGGATGACGTCACACAACGTCACATCGCCCAGTGACTTCACACAGTGGGCGTGGCCCGAGAGGTCATGTGACCAGGCTGTGATGATGTCACATGACCCGGCAGGGGTGGGGAGGTCATGTGACCAGGTGGGGGGGTGTTGTTGGTGTCCTGTGATGGGGGGTGGTGGTGTCACGTGTCCCCAGGGGAGGTCACCTGACCCACCCCCTCCCCTCCCCCCCACAGCCGACACCGAGGACGTCCGGAAGAAGCGGAAATGACCGCGGAGCCGCTCGGCCGCCCCATAGCGCCGTGGGGCAGCCCCACAAGTGCCTGCAGGGAGCTGCTGCCCTGACCCATAGCGCCGTGGGGCAGCCCCACAAGTGCCCGCAGGGAGCTGCTGCCCTGACCCATAGCGCCGTGGGGCAGCTCCTGTCTATGGGGCAGCCCCACAAGTGCCATGGGGGGAGCTGCTTCTCTGCCCCATAGCGCCGTGGGGCAGCTCCTGGCTATGGGGCAGCCCCACAAGTGCCGTGGGGGGGAGCTGCTTCTCTGCCCCATAGCGCCGTGGGGCAGCTCCTGTCTATGGGGCAGCCCCACAAGTGCCATGGGGGGAGCTGCTTCTCTGCCCCATAGCGCCGTGGGGCAGCCTCTGTCTATGGGGCAGCCCCACAAGTGCTGTGGTGGAGCTGCTTCTCTGCCCCATAGCGCCGTGGGGCAGCCTCTGTCTATGGGGCAGCCCCACAAGTGCCTGCAGGGAGCTGCTGCCCTGACCCATAGCGCCGTGGGGCAGCTCCTGGCTATGGGGCAGCCCCACAAGTGCCTGCAGGGAGCTGCTTCTCTGCCCCATAGCACCGTGGGGCAGCTCCTGGCTATGGGGCAGCCCCACAAGTGCCATGGGGGGGAGCTGCTTCTCTGCCCCATAGCGCCGCGGGGCACCCCCTAAGTGCTGTAGGGCAGCCTCTTGCCGTGGGGCAGCCCCCTAAGTGCCGTGGGGCGGAGCCCCCTCTGCCGTGGGGCAGCCCTGAGCGCTATGGGGCGGCCCCCTTAGTGCCTTGGATCCCTCTTCCTCGCTGTGGGGCAGCCCCTAAGGGCTATGGGGCAGCCCCCTGCAGTGGGGCAGCCCCATAGCGCTGTGGGGCAGGCGGTCGCCATGGGGCCCCCTTGTTGTGGGGTGCCCTCTAAGTGCTATGGGGTGCACCCCCTTACTTATGGGGCGCCCTCGAAGTGCTCTGGGCCCCCCCCGCTATGGGGCAGCCCCACGGCGGTGCTTATTTATTGCCAATAAAGGGAACCCAAACCCCCCCCCCTTCAGCCTCGTTTTGGGCCCGGGGGGCGGGGCCAGAGGGAAGGGGCGTGGCCAGTTGTGTGGGCGTGGTCTGAGCGGCGAGGGGGCGGGACCAATAGGTTTACTATGACCGATGGGCGTGGTCAATAGAAAGGGGCGCGGCCAAACGGTCTTATTCCGACCAATAGGGGTTAAGGGGCGTGGTCAGCGCTGGCCACGCCCCCTTCAGGCCCCCCTCATTGCCCCCCACACTCCCCCCTCGGTCCCCATTCGCCCCCCAAGTCCCGGCAGTGCAGGTGAGGGGGGACCCAGCGCCCCCCCCTCTGCCCCATAGCGAGTGGGGGGGGGAGGAATCGGCCCCACTTGGGGGTCAGAGACCCACTGCGGGGGGGGGGAGGGGCTGAGGACGTGGCGGGGGGGACTTTGGACCGGGGGGAGGGGAGGGGAGGGGGGATGTGGGGCAGGACCCACATATGGGGGGGGATGTGGGGCAGGGGGGACTCCAGGGTGAGCCCCCACACATGGGGAGGGATGTGGGGCAAGATGTGGGGCAGGGGGAGCTATGGGGCAGGGAGGGTGTGGGGCAGGACCCACATATAGGGGGGGATGTGGGGCAAGGGGAGCATCTATGGGGCGCAGCGGTCTGTGGGGCGGGATCCACATATGGGGGGGGGAATGTGGGGCGTGGGGATGTGGGGCAGGACCCACATATGGGGTGGGCTGTGGGGCAGGGGGAGCGTCTGTGGGACAGGACCCACATCTAGAGGGGGATGTGGGGTGGGACCCACATATGGAGGGAATGTGGGGCGAGGGGACGTCTATGGGGCAGGACCCACAGAAGGGGGGTCTGTGGGGCAGAATGTGGGGCAGAGAGGGTGGCTGTGGGGCAGGACCCACGTGTGGGGGGGCTGTGGGACGGGGGGGATGTGGGGTGGGACCCACACCCCAGCGGGGAGGAGATGTGGGGCAAGATGTGGGGCAGACGGAGCGTCTATGGGGCAGGACCCGCACATAGGGGGTCTGTGGGGCACAGTGTGGGGCAGGGAGTGGCCATGGGGCAGGACCCACACGTGGAGCGCTGTGGGGCAGGGAGGCATCTATGGGGCAGGACCGTGGGGCCCAGTGTGGGGCAGGGGGAGCTATGGGGCAGGACCCACACCTGAGGCCGCTCTGGCCCCGCTCTATGGTTTTCTCTGGTCCTCCAGAGCGCTGGCGCCGCTCTGCCCCCCCCCTCAATGGTCCTGGTGGTGCTCTGGCCCCTCTTTCCCACATCTCTATGGTCCTTCCTGACCCTCGAACCCCTCTGTCCCCTCTTTCTTCGTCTCTATGATCCTTCCCATGTCTCTATGATCCCCCCCCCATGATTAGAGCCACTCTGTCCCCTCTTCCCTCATCTCTATGATCCTTCTCATGTCTCTATGATCCCCCCATTACTACAGCCACTCCGTCCCCTCTTCCCTCGTCTCTATGATCCCTCTCTTGTCTCTATGATCCCCCCCATGACTAAAGCCACTCTGTCCCCTCTTCCCTCGTCTCTATGATCCTTCTCTCATCTCTATGATCCCTCCCATGTCTCTATGATCCCCCCCCATGGCTACAGCCACTCTGTCCCCTCTTCCCTCATCTCTATGATCCCTCCCATGTCTCTATGATCCCCCCCATGATTAGAGCCACTCTGTCCCCTCTTCCCTCGTCTCTATGATCCCTCCCATGTCTCTATGATCCCCCCCATGACTACAGCCACTCTGTCCCCTCTTCCCTCATCTCTATGATCCTTCTCTCATCTCTATGATCCCTCCCATATCTCTATGATCCCTCCCATATCTCTATGATCCCCCCCCATGACTACAGCCACTCTGTCCCCTCTTTCCTCATCTCTATGATCCCTCCCATGACTAGAGCCACTCTGTCCCCTCTTCCCTTGTCTCTATGATCCTTCTCTCATCTCTATGATCCCCCCCATGTCTCTATGATCCCCCCCATGACTACAGCCACTCTGTCCCCTCTTCCCTCGTCTCTATGATCCCTCCCCGTGACCGACACCCCTCTGCCCCTTCTTCTCCTCGCCTCTATGGTCCCCCCCACCCCTCTCCTCTCCCCCACAGCCCCATGGCCGCCCTCTCCCCGGACCTGTGGGCGCAGCTGCCGCCCCACAAGCTCCGCTCTTTGGCCCGGGCTTGGTTGGACGAAGACTCCCCCTTCCCCGACGCGGCGTCGGCGGCCGTGGGTCGCTCCCCGCTGCGAGCCGAGCTGCTTTGCAAGTCTCCGGGGGTGATGGCGGGCGCCCCCTTCGCCCAGGCCGCCTGGGAGGAGACGGGGTGCGCCGTCACCTGGTTGGTGGCCGACGGCCACCGGTTGCCCCCCGGCAGGACGACGGTGGCCACGGTGGAGGGTCCGGCGGCCGCGGTGCTGGTGGCCGAGCGGACGGCCCTCAACGCCGTGGGGCGGTGCAGCGGGGTGGCCACGGCGGCCGCCAGGGCGGTGGCGGTGGCCAAAGGGGCCGCGTGGCGGGGAATGGTGGCCGGGACCAGGAAGACGACGCCGGGCTTTCGTTTGGCCGAGAAATACGCTTTGGCCGTGGGGGGAGCCGAGAGCCATCGCCACGGCCTTGGAGGGGGCGTCCTCCTCAAGGACAACCACCTGGCGGCCGCCCGCGCCCCCCTCGAGAAGGTGGGGGGCGGGGAACCCCCATTGGGGGGAAAGGGGGGGATGGGAATGGGGGACGGACCTCAAAATGGGGGGGGGGAATGGAGGGGGGACCTCAAATTGGGAGGGAATGGGGGAGAAAATGGAGGGGGGACCTCAAATTGGGGGGAAATGGGGGGACAAAATAGAGGGGGGACCTCAAATTGGGGGGGGAAATGGAGGGGGGACCCCAAATTGGGGGGGGGGGACGTGAATTGGGGGAAACGGGGGGATGGGAATGGGGGACGGACCTCAAAATGGGGGGAGGAATGGAGGGGGGATCTCAAATAGGGAGGGAATGGGGGAGAAAATGGAGGAGGGACCTCAAATTGGGGGGAAATGGGGGGAGAAAATAGAGGGGGGACCTCAAATTGGGGGGGGAAATGGAGGGGGGACCCCAAATTGGGAGGGAATGGGGGGAGAAAATGGAGGGGGGACCTCAAATTGGGGGGGGGGGGACGTGAATTGGGGGAAACGGGGGGATGGGAATGGGGGACGGACCTCAAAATGGGGGGGGGAAATGGAGGGGGGACCTCAAATAGGGAGGGAATGGGGGAGAAAATGGAGGGGGAACCTCAAATTGGGAGGGAATGGGGGAGAAAATAGAGGGGGGACCTCAAATTGGGGGGGGAAATGGAGGGGGGACCCCAAATTGGGGGGAAATGGGGGGAGAAAATGGAGGGGGGACCTCAAATTGGGGGGGGGGGGAACGTGAATTGGGGGAAACGGGGGGATGGGAATGGGGGACAGACCTCAAAATGGGGGGAGGAATGGAGGGGGGACCTCAAATAGGGAGGGAATGGTGGAGAAAATGGAGGGGGGACCCCAAATTGGGAGGGAATGGGGGAGAAAATGGAGGGGGGACCCCAAATTGGGGAGGGGGGACATGAATTGGGGGGAAATGGGGTGATGAGGGGGGGGGAAATGGGGGATGGACCTCAAAATGGGAGGGAAAGGGGGAGAAAATGGAGGGGGGACCCCAAATTGGGGGGAAATGAGGAGGGGGGACATAAATGGGGGGGATGGGGGGAGGGACCCTAAAATGGGGGGGGTGGAAATGGGGGAAGGACCTCAACTGGGGGGTCAATGGGTGGAGTTGGGGGTCAATGGGTTGAGGTGGGGGTCAGTGGGAGGGACCCCAACTTGGAGGTCAATGGGGGGGACCCCAACTTGGGGGTCAATGGGTGGAATTGGAGGTCAATGGGGTGGACCCCAACTTGGGGGCCAAATGGGTTGAGGTGGGGGTCAATGGGGTGGACCCCAACTTGGGGGCCAATGGGTGGAGTTGGGGGTCAACGGTTTGGGTTGGGGGTCAATGGGGGGGACCCCAACTTGGGGGCCAATGGGTGGAATTGGAGGTCAACGGTTTGGGTTGGGGGTCAATGGGGGGGACCCCAACTTGGGGGTCAATGGGTGGAGTTGGAGGTCAATGGTTTGGGTTGGAGGTCAATGGGGGGGGACCCCAACTTGGCGGTCAATGGGTGGAATTGGGGGTCAATGGGGGGGACCCCAACTTGGGGGCCAATGGGTGGAATTGGAGGTCAACGGTTTGGGTTGGGGGTCAATGGGGGGGACCCCAACTTGGGGGCCAATGGGTGGAGTTGGAGGTCAATGGGGGGGACCCCAACTTGGGGGTCAATGGGTGGAATTGGAGGTCAATGGGGGGGACCCCAACTTGGGGGTCAATGGGTGGAGTTGGAGGTCAATGGGGGGGACCCCAACTTGGGGGCCAATGGGTGGAGTTGGAGGTCAATGGGGGGGACCCCAACTTGGGGGTCAATGGGTAGAATTGGAGGTCAACGGTTTGGGTTGGAGGTCAATGGGGGGGACCCCAACTTGGGGGTCAATGGGTGGAGTTGGAGGTCAATGGGGGGGACCCCAACTTGGGGGTCAATGGGTGGAGTTGGAGGTCAATGGGAGGGACCCCAACTTGGGGGTCAATGGGTGGAATTGGAGGTCAACGGTTTGGGTTGGGGGTCAATGGGAGGGACCCCAACTTGGGGGCCAATGGGTTGAGGTGGGGGTCAATGGGGGGGACCCCAACTTGGGGGTCAATGGGTGGAGTTGGAGGTCAACAGGTTGGGTTGGGGGTCAATGGGGGGGACCCCAACTTGGGGGCCAATGGGTGGAGTTGGGGGTCAATGGGAGGAATCCCAACTTGGGGGTCAATGGGTGGAATTGGAGGTCAACGGTTTGGGTTGGGGGTCAGTGGGGGGGACCCCAACTTGGGGGCCAATGGGTGGAGTTGGGGGTCAATGGGTTGAGGTGGGGGTCAATGGGGGGGACCCCAACTTGGGGGCCAATGGGTGGAGTTGGGGGTCAATGGTTTGGGTTGGAGGTCAATGGGGTGGACCCCAACTTGGGGGTCAATGGGTGGAATTGGGGGTCAACGGTTTGGGTTGGAGGTGAATGGGGTGAACCCCAACTTGGGGGCCAATGGGTGGAGTTGGAGGTCAATGATTTGGGTTGGGGGTCAATGGGGGGGACCCCAACTTGGGGGTCAATGGGGGGGACCCAAACTTGGGGGTCAATGGGTGGAGTTGGAGGTCAATGGTTTGGGTTGGGGGTCAATGGGGGGGACCCCAACTTGGGGGCCAATGGGTGGAGTTGGGGGCCAATGGGTTGGGTTGGGGGTCAATGGGGTGGACCCCAACTTGGGGGCCAATGGGTGGAGTTGGGGGCCAATGGGTGGGTCCGTGGGGCGCCCCCCATCTCCCCGCAGGTGGTGGGAATGGCGCGCGGCGCCGGGGGCTTCACGCAGCGCCTGACGGTCGAATGCAGCTCCATGGCCGACGCCGTCCGCGCCGCCAAAGCCGGAGTGGACATCGTCCTCCTCGACAACTTCACCCCCCAGGTTCTGCCCCCTAAGTGTGGGGCCGGAGAAGATGTTGGGGTGGGGCCGCCCCACGGACTGACGTTGCCCCCCACCCCGCAGGAGCTCCACGAGGCGGCGGCGGCGGTGAAGGCCACCGACCCCCGGGTGATGGTGGAGGCCAGCGGGGGGATCGACCTGGAGAACCTGCCCCGCTTCTTGGGGCCCCACATCGACGTCGTCTCCATGGGGTGCCTGACCCACGGCGTCAGCTCCCTCGACTTCGCCCTCCGCGTCGTGGACCAGCCCTGAGCGACCCACAACCGTCTGCCTTCATGGGACCCCCCGAAACCCTCCGGGGGACCCAATCCCACCTCGAGGAGATCCCCAAATCCACCATGGAGACACCAAAACCCTTGGTGTGACCCTATCCCACCTCAAGGAGACCCCAAAATCCACCATGGAGACCCCAAAACCCTTGGTGTGACCCTATCCTACATCAAGGAGACCCCAAAATCCACCCTGGAGACCCCAAGATCCACCATGGAGACCCCCAAATCCACCCTGGAGACCCCAAAATCTACCATGGAGACCCCCAAATCCACCCTGGAGACCCCAAGATCCACCATGGAGACACCAAAATCCACCCTGGAGACACCAAAACCCTTGGTGTGACCCTATCCTACCTCAAGGAGACCCCAAAATCCACCATGGAGACCCCCAAATCCACCCTGGAGACCCCAAAACCCTTGGTGTGACCCAATCCCACCTCAAGGAGATCCCAAAATCCACCCTGGAGACCCCAAAACCCTTGGTGTGACCCTATCCTACATCAAGGAGACCCCAAAATCCACCCTGGAGACCCCAAAATCCACCATGGAGACCCCAAAATCCACCTTGGTGCCCCCAGAACCCTTGGTGTGACCCTATCCTACCTCAAGGAGACCCCAAAGCCCACCCTGGAGACCCCAAAATCCACCCTGGAGACCCCAAAACCCTTGGTGTGACCCTATCCTACATCAAGGAGACCCCAAAATCCACCCTGGAGACCCCAAGATCCACCATGGAGACCCCCAAAACCCTTGGTGTGACCCTATCCTACATCAAGGAGACCCCAAAATCCACCCTGGAGACCCCAAAATCCACCATGGAGACCCCCAAAACCCTTGGTGTGACCCTATCCTACCTCAAGGAGATCCCAAAATCCACCCTGGAGACCCCAAGATCCACCATGGAGACCCCCAAATCCACCCTGGAGCCCCCAAAACCCTTGGTGTGACCCTATCCTACATCAAGGAGACCCCAAAGCTCACCCTGGAGACCCCAAGATCCACCCTGGAGCCCCCAAAACCCTTGGTGTGACCCTATCCTACCTCAAGGAGACCCCAAAGCCCACCCTGGAGACCCCAAAATCCACCATGGAGACCCCAAAATCCACCCTGGAGACCCCCAAAACCTTTGGTGTGACCCTATCCTACATCAAGGAGACCCCAAAGCCCACCCTGGAGACCCCAAAATCCACCCTGGAGACCCCAAAAACCCTTGGTGTGACCCTATCCTACCTCAAGGAGACCCCAAAATCCACCCTGGAGACCCCCAAGTTCACCTTGGTGACCCCAAAACGTTTGGTGGGATCCCATTCCACCTCGAGGCAACCCTAAAACCTACTCTGGAGGTCCCAAAACCTCATCCTACATCAAGGGAACCCCAAAATCCCCTTTGGTGTCCCCCAAACTCACCCTGGAGATCCCCAAGTTCAGCTTGGTGACCCCAAAACCCTTGATGGGACCCTATCCCACCTCCAAGGGACCCCAAAACCCACCTTGGAAACCCTAAAATCCACCTTGGTGACTCCAAAACCCTTGGTGAGCCCCCAAAATCCACCTTGGAGATCCCCAAGTTCACCCTGGTGACCCCAAAACCCTTGGTGGGACCCTATCCCACCTCCATGGGACCCCAAACCCCAACCTTAGCGACCCCAATACCCTTAGCGAGACCCCAACCCACATCAAGAGGACCCCAAAAACCCACCTAGAAGACCCCAAACACCCACCCTGGAAACCCCGAAGTTGAGGTTCTCCTTCCTGAACCCCAAAATACAGACGCGTTCGCTTCCAAAAAAAAAAGAGAGATGTTTTATTCCCAACCGAACCCCAAAAGGAAGGTTGGGGGGGCGGTCCAAGAGGCCAGGTGGGACCCCGAGGTCACCCGGGGGTGGGGCGGTCCCCAAAATATTTTGGGGGGCCCCTCACTCGCCCTCTTTGTCCTCGCCGTGGGTGATGATGTAGCAGATGTTCTTGTAGTCCACGTTTCCGGCCACGTCGGGGGGGAAGGCGGCCCACATGTTCTTGATCTGGGGGGGAACACCCCGAAAATCAAGCAGGGGACCCCCCCAAAAAATCAAGGGTTGGGGGAACACCCCAAAAATCCAGGGGTCTGGGGGCCAAATGGGGGGTTCCCACCCACCTCTGGGACATGGAGGATACCGACGTCTGCCCCGTTGTGGGGTGGAAGGGGTTAACGGGAGTGGGGCAGAGGGGGGATTTGGGGTGAAAAAAGGGGGATTTGGGTCAAATAGGAGGATTTGGGGTGAAAAGGGGCGATTTGGGGTGAAAAGGGGCGGTTTGGGGTGAAAAAGAGGGGGGTTTGGGGGGCAAATAGAGAGTTTTGGGGTGCTTTTGGGGGTCACTTGGGGGGAAAAAGTAGGGTTTTGGGGTACAAGAGGGGGATTTGGGGTCGCGGGGTGGGGATTTTGGGGTCCAAGAGGGGGGTTTTGGGGTGAAAAGGGGGGTTTTGGGGTACAAGAGGGGGATTTGGGGTCCCGGGGTGGGGGTTTTGGGGTCCAAGAGAGGGGTCTTGGGGTGAAAAGTGGGGTTTTGGGGTACAAGAAGGGGATTTGGGGTCCCAGGGTGGGGATTTTGGGGTCCAAGAGGGGGGTTTTGGGGTGAAAAGGGGGGTTTTGGGGTACAAGAAGGGGATTTGGGGTCGCGGGGTGGGGATTTTGGGGTCCAAGAGGGGGGTTTTGGGGTGAAAAGGGGGGTTTTGGGGTACAAGAAGGGGATTTGGGGTCACGGGGTGGGGATTTTGGGGTCCAAGAGGGGATTTTTGGGGTGAAAAGGGGGGTTTTGGGGTACAAGAGGGGGATTTGGGGTCGCGGGGGGGAATTTTGGGGTCCAAGAGGGGGGTCTTGGGGTGAAAAGGGGGGTTTTGGGGTCCCCTCACCTCCTCGGGGGTGAAGCGATCGCACTGGGTCGTCAGGAGCTCCTCCAGGCTGGGGGGGAGGGAGGGGTGAGAGGTGCCTCCCAGTGCTCCCAGTGCCCCCCAGTTCCCCCCAGTTCCCTGTTCCCGGTCCTCCCAGTGCCCCCAGTTCCCCATTCCCAGTCCTCCCAGTCCTCCCAGTGCCCCCAGTTCCCCATTCCCAGTCCTCCCAGTGCCCCCAGTTCCCCCCAGTGCCCTGTTCCCAGCCCTCCCAGTGCTCCCAGTTCCCCCCAGTTCCCTGTTCCCAGCCCTCCCAGTGCTCCCAGTTCCCCCCAGTTCCCCATTCCCAGTGCTCCCAGTGCCCCCAGTTCCCCATTCCCAGCCCTCCCAGTGCCCCCAGTTCCCCCCAGTGCCCTGTTCCCAGCCCTCCCAGTGCCCCCAGTTCCCCCCAGTTCCCTGTTCCCAGTCCTCCCAGTGCCTCCCAGTTCCCCCCAGTTCCCTGTTCCCAGTCCTCCCAGTGCCCCCAGTTCCCCCCAGTTCCCTGTTCCCAGTCCTCCCAGTACCTCCCAGTTCCCCCCAGTTCCCTGTTCCCACTCCTCCCAGTGTCCCCAGTTCCCCCCAGTTCCCCCCAGTTCCCTGTTCCCAGTCCTCCCAGTGCCCCCAGTTCCCCATTCCCAGTCCTCCCAGTGCCCCCAGTTCCCCCCAGTGCCCTGTTCCCAGTCCTCCCAGTGCTCCCAGTGCCCCCAGTTCCCCCCAGTTCCTTGTTCCGAGCCCTCCCAGTGCCCCCAGTTCCCCCCAGTTCCCTGTTCCCAGCCCTCCCAGTGCTCCCAGTTCCCCCCAGTTTCCCCAGTTCTCTGTTCCCAGTCCTCCCAGTCCTCCCAGTGCCCCCAGTTCCCCCCAGTTCCCCGTTCCCAGTCCTCCCAGTGCCCCCAGTTCCCCCAGTTCCCTGTTCCCAGTCCTCCCAGTGCCTCCAGTTCCCCCCAGTTCCCTGTTCCCAGCCCTCCCAGTGCCCCCAGTTCCCCCCAGTTCCCTGTTCCCAGCCCTCCCAGTGCCCCCAGTTCCCCCCAGTTCCCCCCAGTGCCCTGTTCACAGCCCTCCCAGTTCCCCCCAGTTCCCTGTTCCCAGCTCTCCCAGTGCCCCCAGTTCCCCCCAGTTCCCCATTCCCAGTCCTCCCAGTGCCCCCAGTTCCCCCAGTTCCCTGTTCCCAGTCCTCCCAGTGCCTCCAGTTCCCCCCAGTTCCCTGTTCCCAGTCCTCCCAGTGCCCCCAGTTCCCCCCAGTTCCCTGTTCCCAGTCCTCCCAGTGCTCCCAGTTCCCCCAGTTCCCCATTCCCAGTCCTCCCAGTGCCCCCAGTTCCCCCCAGTTCCCTGTTCCCAGTCCTCCCAGTGCTCCCAGTTCCCCCCAGTCCCCTGTTCCCAGTCCTCCCAGTACCTCCCAGTTCCCCCAGTACTCACAAGCTCTTCTTGATTGACCCTTTCCCGTCCGGGTCCAGGACCTTGAACGCCCCCATGATCACATCCTCAGGGTCGGCGCCTGCAGGCACTGGGAGTTACTGGGAGCACTGGGAGGGCTGGGAATAGGGAACTGGGGGGCACTGGGAGGGCTGGGATTGGGGTACTGGGGGAACTGGGAGGGCTGGGAACAGGGAGGGTTGGGATTGGGGCACTGGGGGAACTGGAATCGGGACACTGGGCAAACTGGGAGAGCTGGAATCGGGGCACTGGGCAAACTGGGACCTGCGGGGGAAGGGGGGGGCAGTATTTCCTGCTTTGGGGTGGCACTTCCCGCCTTGGGGTGGCATTTCCAGGTGGAGGGGGTGACACTTCCTGCTTCCTATAGGACTTCCTGCTTCCTATAGGACTTCCAGCGTGGGGGATGGGACTTCCTGGGTGGCATTTCCGGGTTGGGGGGTGTGATTTCCGGGTGGGACCGGAAGTGCGAGGCGGAAATTTCCGGGTGGACCCGGAAGTGGGGGGGGGGGGGGCTGACCCTTGAGCTTCTCCCCGAACATGGTGAGGAAGACGGTGAAGTTGATGGGCCCCGAGGCCTCTTTGATCATGGCGTCCAACTCCTCGTTCTTCACGTTCAGGCGCCCTGCGGCCAGTTAAACCAGTACCACACCAGTTAGACCAGTACGACACCAGTTAAACCAGTTAAACACCAGTTAAACCAGTTAAACACCGGTTAAACCAGTAACACGAGTGCTCCCAGTGCTCAAAAACCAGTTAAACCAGTGACACCAGTGCTCCCAGCTCCTCGTTCTTCGCGTTCAGGCGCCTGGCGACCAGTTAAACCAGTTAAACACCAGTTAGACACCAGTACGACACCAGTTAGACACCAGTTAGACACCAGTTCGACCCGACAAACACCAGTTCCACCAGGGAAACCAGCGACACCAGCGCCCAAAAACCAGTTAAACCAGTGACACCAGTAAAACCAGTGCCCTAAACCAGTGAAACCAGTGACACCAGTGCTCCCAGCTCCTCGTTCTTCGCGTTCAGGCACCCGGCTACCAGTTAAACCAGTTAAACACCAGTTAAACCAGTTAAACACCAGTTAAACCAGTAACACCAGTTAAACCAGTAACACCAGTGCTCCCAGTGCCCAAAAACCAGTTAAACCAGTGACACCAGTAAAACCAGTGCTCAGAAACCAGTGAAACCAGTGACACCAGTAAAACCAGTGCCCTAAACCAGTTAAACCAGTGACACCAGTGCTCCCAGCTCCTCGTTCTTCATGTTCAGGTACCCGGCGACCAGTTAAACCAGTTAAACACCAGTTAAACCAGTTAAACACCAGTTAAACCAGTAACACCAGCGCTCCCAGTGCCCAAAACCAGTGAAACCAGTGACACCAGTGCCCAGAAACCAGTGAAACCAGTGACACCAGTGAAACCAGTGACACCAGTAAAACCAGTCCCCTAAACCAGTTAAACCAGTGACACCAGTAAAACCAGTGCTCAGAAACCAGTGAAACCAGTGACACCAGTAAAACCAGTGCTCAGAAACCAGTGAAACCAGTGACACCAGTAAAAATAGTGCCCTAAACCAGTGAAACCAGTGACACCAGTGAAACCAGTGCCCTAAACCAGTGAAACCAGTGAAACCCCAATGCCACACCAGTTAAACCAGTTAAACCAGTGACACCAGTGCTCCCAGCTCCTCGTTCTTCGCCTCCAGCCACCCTGAGCCAGGTAAAACCAGTTAAACCAGTTAAACCAGTGACACACCAGTTAAACACCAGTTAAACCAGTGGCACACCAGTTAAACCAGTTAAACCAGCGGCACACCAGTTAAACCAGTTAAACCGGTGACATCGGCGCCCAAAGCAACCACCAAAACCAGTGAAACCAGCACTCCCAGTGCCTCCCAGTGCTCCCAGTACCCTCCTCCTCCCTCTTAAGCCCCTCCCCTTTAGGCCCACCCCCTTCTGCCCAAAACCAGTGCTCCCAGTGCCCCGAAACCAGTGCCTCCCAGTGCCTCCCAGTGCCCCGAAACCATCCCTCCCAGTGCCTCCCAGTGCCTCCCAGTGCCTCCCAGTGCCTCCCAGTGCCCTGAAACCATCCCTCCCAGTGCCTCCCAGTACATCCCAATCCCTCCCAGTACCCTCCTCCTCCTTCTTGGGCCCCTCCCCTCTAAGCCCCACCCCTTCTGCCCCCAAACCATCCCTCCCAGTGCCTCCCAGTGCGTCCCAGTGCCTCCCAGTGCCCTGAAACCATCCCTCCCAGTGCGTCCCAGTGCCTCCCAGTGCTCCCAGTAAGCCCACCCATGGCGGCGAAGGTCTCCCGAAGGTCATCTTTGTCGATGATGCCATCGCGGTTCTGGTCGATGACGGTGAAGGCCTGAGGAGCAAAGGCTGATGGGAAGGGGCAAACTGGGAGCACTGGGAGGCAGCGGGGGGGGCACTGGGGGGAACTGGAGGGAACTGGGAGGCATTTGGGGGGTACTGGGAGGCACCGAGAGGGAACTGGGAGGCATTTGGGGGGTACTGGGAAGCACTGGGAGGGAACTGGGAGGCATTTGGGGGTACTGAGAAGCACTGGGAGGGAACTGGGAGAACTGGGAGACAGTGGGGAGGACCGGGGAGGCATTTGGGGGGTACTGGGAGGCACTGGGAGGGAACTGGGAAGCACTGGGAGGGAACTGGGAAGGAATAGGGAGGCATTTGGGGGGTACTGGGAAGCACTGGGAGGGAACTGGGAGGCATTTGGGGGTACTGGGAAGCACTGGGAGGGAACTGGGAAGGAATGGGGAGGCATTTGGGGGTACTGGGAAGCACTGGGAGGGAACTGGGAAGGAACGGGGAGGGAACTGGGAAGGCACTGGGAGGCATTTGGGGGTACTGGGAAGCACTGGGAGGGAACTGGGAGGCATTTGGGGGTACTGGGAAGCACTGGAAGGGAACTGGGAAGCAACTGGGAGGCATTTGGGGGGTACTGGGAAGCTCTGGGAGGGAACTGGGAAGCACTGGGAGAGAACTGGGAAGGAATAGGGAGGCATTTGGGGGTACTGGGAAGCACTGGGAGGGAACTGGGAGGCATTTGGGGGGTACCGGGAAGCACTGGGAGGGAACTGGGAAGGAACGGGGAGGCATTTGGGGGGTACTGGGAAGCACTGGGAGGTAATTGGGGGGTACTGGGAAGCACTGGGAGGTAATTGGGGGGTACTGGGAAGCACTGGGAGGGAACTGGGAGCACTGGGGAGGAACTGGGGAGGCATTTGGGGGGTACTGGGAAGCACTGGGGGTGAACTGGGAGCACTGGGAGGCAGTAGG
Source organism: Cuculus canorus (assembly GCF_017976375.1). Classification (NCBI taxonomy): domain Eukaryota; kingdom Metazoa; phylum Chordata; class Aves; order Cuculiformes; family Cuculidae; genus Cuculus; species Cuculus canorus. The sequence goes on from NC_071438.1 coordinate 927,092, forward strand.
AGGGAACTAGGGGGGCATTTTGGGGGAACTGGGAATGGTGGGAGCAGGGTGCTGGTGGGACTGGGATTACTGGGAGCACTGGGATCCCCGCTCTGGGGGGTTACTGGGAGCACTGGGATCCCCGCTCTGGGGGGTTACTGGGAGCACTGGGATCCCTGCTTTGGGGGGTACTGGGAGCACTGGGATCCCCGCTCTGGGGGTTACTGGGAGCACTGGGATCCCCGCTTTGGGGGGTTACTGGGAGCACTGGGATCCCCGCTCTGGGGGGCTACTGGGAGCACTGGGATCCCGCTCTGGGGGGCTACTGGGAGCACTGGGATCCCCGCTCTGGGGGGCTACTGGGAGCACTGGGATCCCCGCTCTGGGGGCTACTGGGAGCACTGGGATCCCCGCTTTGGGGGGTTACTGGGAGCACTGGGATCCCCGCTCTGGGGGTTACTGGGAGCACTGGGATCCCTGCTCTGGGGTTACTGGGAGCACTGGGATCCCCGCTTTGGGGGTTACTGGGAGCACTGGGATCCCCGCTCTGGGGGTTACTGGGAGCACTGGGATCCCCGCTCTGGGGGTTACTGGGAGCACTGGGATCCCGCTCTGGGGGCTACTGGGAGCACTGGGATCCCCGCTCTGGGGGTTACTGGGAGCACTGGGATCCCGCTCTGGGGGCTACTGGGAGCACTGGGATCCCCGCTCTGGGGGGTTACTGGGAGTACTGGCATCCCCGCTCTGGGGGGGTTACTGGGAGCACTGGGATCCCCGCTTTGGGCGGCTACTGGGAGCACTGGGATCCCCGCTCTGGGGGGTTACTGGGAGCACTGGGATCCCCGCTCTGGGGGGTTACTGGGAGCACTGGGATCCCCGCTCTGGGGGGCTACTGTGAGCACTGGGATCCCCGCTCTGGGGGGTTACTGGGAGCACTGGGATCCCCGCTCTGGGGGTTACTGGGAGCACTGGGATCCCCGCTCTGGGGGGTTACTGGGAGCACTGGGATCCCCGCTTTGGGGGGTTACTGGGAGCACTGGGATCCCCGCTCTGGGGGGGTTACTGGGAGCACTGGGATCCCCGCTCTGGGGGGTTACTGGGAGCACTGGGATCCCCGCTCTGGGGGTTACTGGGAGCACTGGGATCCCCGCTCTGGGGGGTTACTGGGAGCACTGGGATCCCCGCTCTGGGGGTTACTGGGAGCACTGGGATCCCCGCTCTGGGGGTACTGGGAGCACTGGGATCCCCGCTCTGGGGGGTTACTGGGAGCACTGGGATCCCCGCTTTGGGGGTTACTGGGAGCACTGGGATCCCCGCTCTGGGGGTTACTGGGAGCACTGGGATCCCCGCTCTGGGGGCTACTGGGAGCACTGGGATCCCCGCTCTGGGGGTTACTGGGAGCACTGGTTTCACCTCCTTGAACTCCTGGATCTGGGTTTGGTCGAACATGGAGAAGACATTGGAGCTGCCCTCGGCCGCGCGGCGCTTCGCCTTCTTGGGGGCCTGATTTGGGGTGAAAAACGGCGATTTTGGGTCCGGGGGGGGAATTTTGAGGTAAAAAAAAAGAGCAATTTGGGGTTCGAGGGGGAAATTGGGGGTGGAAAAGGGGTATTGGGGGGGAAAAAGGGGGGTTTGGGGGGGGAAAAAAGGGGGGTTTTGGGTCCCAGAGGGGAAGTTTTGGGGTAAAAAAGGGGGATTTTGTGTTCAGAAGAGAAAGTTTTGGGGTAAAAAAGGGGGATTTGGGGTTCAGGGGGGAAATTGGGGGGGGGAAGGGGTATTGGGGGGAAAAAAGGGGGGTTTGGGGGGGAAAAAAGGGGGGATTTTGGGTTCAGAAGAGAAAGTTTTGGGGTAAAAAAGGGGGATTTGGGGTCCAGGGGGGATTTTGGGGGGTATAAAGGGGGATTTGGGGTTCGAGGGGGAAATTGGGGGGGGGAAGGGGTATTGGGGGGAAAAAGGGGGGTTTGGGGGGGAAAAAAGGGGGATTTTGGGTCCCAGAGGGGAAGTTTTGGGGTAAAAAAGGGGGATTTGGGGTCCAGGGGGGGATTTTGGGGGGTAAAAAGGGGGATTTGGGGTTCGAGGGGGAAATTGGGGGGGGGGAAAGGGGTATTGGGGGGGAAAAAGGGGGGTTTGGGGGGAAAAAAAGGGGGGTTTTGGGTCCCAGAGGGGAAGTTTTGAGGTAAAAAAGGGGGATTTGGGGTTCAGAAGAGAAAGTTTTGGGGTAAAAAAGGGGGATTTGGGGTCCAGGGGGGATTTTGGGGGGTATAAAGGGGGATTTGGGGTTCGAGGGGGAAATTGGGGGGGGGAAGGGGTATTGGGGGGAAAAAGGGGGGTTTGGGGGGGAAAAAAGGGGGATTTTGGGTCCCAGAGGGGAAGTTTTGGGGTAAAAAAGGGGGATTTGGGGTCCAGGGGGGGATTTTGGGGGGTAAAAAGGGGGATTTGGGGTTCGAGGGGGAAATTGGGGGGGGGGGAAAGGGGTATTGGGGGGAAAAAGGGGGGTTTGGGGGGAAAAAAAAGGGGGGGTTTGGGTCCCAGAGGGGAAGTTTTGAGGTAAAAAAGGGGGATTTTGTGTTCAGAAGAGAAAGTTTTGGGGTAAAAAAGGGGGATTTGGGGTCCGGGGGGGATTTTGGGGGGTATAAAGGGGGATTTGGGGTCCAGGGGGGGATTTTGGGGGGTATAAAGGGGGATTTGGGGTTTTAGGAGGGGATTGGGGGTAAAATGGGGGCGTTGGGGAGGGGAAGGGTTTGGATGGGGTTAAAGAGGGGATTTTTGGGGTAAAAAAAGGGGGATTTGGGGTCCAAGAGGGGGATTTGGGGGCTCAGGGGAGGGGGGTGGGGGGAAAGAGGGAGGTTTGGGGGTCCCGGGGGAGGATTTCAGGGAGAAAAGGGGGGGATTTGGGGGTCCAAAAGAGGAATTTGGGGGTCCAAAAGAGGGATTTGGGGGTTCAGGGGGGACTTTGTGGGGGGAAAAAAGGGGTTTCAGTGCAGGATTTGGGGTCCCGGGAGGGATTTTGGGGGGAAATGGGGGATTTGGGGGTCCAAGATGGGAATTTGGGGAGAAAGGGATTTTTTGGGGGGAAGAGGAGGGAATTTGGGGTCAAAGAGGTGGATTTTGGGGGTCCAGAGGTGGGTTTTTTTGGGAAAAGGAGGGATTTGGGGGTCCCAGGGAGGGTTTTTTTGGGGAAAAGGAGGGATTTGGGGGTCCCGGGGAGGGTTTTTTTTTGGGGAAAAGGAGGGATTTGGGGGTCCCAGGGAGGGTTTTTTTGGGGGAAAGGAGGGATTTGGGGGTCCCAGGGAGGGTTTTTTGGGGGAAAAGGAGGGATTTGGGGGTCCCAGGGAGGGGTTTTTTTGGGAAAAGGAGGGATTTGGGGGTCCCGGGGAGGGTTTTTTTGGGGAAAAGGAGGGATTTGGGGGTCCCAGGGAGGGTTTTTTTGGGGAAAAGGAGGGATTTTGGGGGTCCCGGGGAGGGTTTTTTTGGGGAAAAGGAGGGATTTGGGGGTCCCAGGGAGGGTTTTTTGGGGAAAAGGAGGGATTTGGGGGTCCCAGGGAGGGTTTTTTTGGGGAAAAGGGGGGGATTTGGGGGGGAAAAGGGGGGGATCTGAGGGTCCCACTCACCATGTTGGGGGTCCGTTCCCCCCTCGGACCCCGCGGGGCTTTTATGGCCCCCGGGGGGGGGGGGGAGGGGCGGGGGGGGAGGGGCCGCGCTCGAAATAGCGACCACAGCTGTGCCCCTCCCCCCCCCAGTGACACCAGTGACACCAGTGAAACCAGTGACACCAGTGACACCAGTGACCCAAAACCAGTGACACCAGTGACACCAGTGACACCAGTACCCAAAAACCAGTGACACCAGTGACCCCAGTGCCCAAAAACCAGTGACACCAGTGACACCAGTGCTCTAAAACCAGTGAAACCAGTGACACCAGTGACACCAGTGACCCAAAACCAGTGACACCAGTGACACCAGTGACACCAGTACCCAAAAACCAGTGACACCAGTGACACCAGTGCTCTAAAACCAGTGAAACCAGTGACACCAGTGACACCAGTGACCCAAAACCAGTGACACCAGTGACACCAGTGCCCAAAACCAGTGACACCAGTGACACCAGTGCCCAAAAACCAGTGACCCCAGTGAAACCAGTGACACCAGTGACCCCAGTGCCCAAAAACCAGTGACCCCAGTGAAACCAGTGACACCAGTGACACTAGTGCCCAAAAACCAGTGACCCCAGTGAAACCAGTGACACCAGTACTCTAAAAACAGGGAAACCAGTGACACCAGTGACCCCAGTGCCCAAAACCAGTGAAACCAGTGACACCAGTGACCCCAGTGCCCATAACCAGTGAAACCAGTGACACCAGTGACCCCAGTGCCCAGTGCCCTAAAACCAGTGAAACCAGTGACCCCAGTGAAACCAGTGCTCTAAAACCAGTGAAACCAGTGACACCAGTGACCCCAGTGCCCAAAAACCAGTGACACCAGTGAAACCAGTACCCCAAAACCAGTGTGACCAGTGTGACCAGTGCCCCAAAACCAGTGAAACCAGTGAAACCAGTGACTCCAGTGTTCTAAAACCAGTGAAACCAGTATGCCCAGTGCCCCCAAACCACTGATCCCAGTGCCCCCCCGGGTCCCCCCTCGCCCCTCCCCCCTCCTCTCGGATTCCCTTATCAGGACAAGAGATAAAAATATCCCCCCCCGCCCCTCCCCCCCCCCCACACCTGCCGCACCCCTCCCCCCCCCCGCCCAAACCAGTGACCGAAAACCAGCGATCCCAGTGCTCCCAGTAACCCAAAACCATGGATCCCAGTGCTCCCAGTGCCCCAAAACCATGGATCCCAGTGCTCCCAGTGCTCCCAGTGCCCTAAAACCAGCGATCCCAGTGCTCCCAGTGCTCCCAGTGCCCTAAAACCAGTGCTCCCAGTGCTCCCAGTAACCCAAACCCATGGATCCCAGTGCTCCCAGTGACCGAAAACCAGCGATCCCAGTGCTCCCAGTAACCCAAAACCATGGATCCCAGTGCTCCCAGTAACCCAAAACCATGGATCCCAGTGCTCCCAGTAACCCAAAACCATGGATCCCAGTGCTCCCAGTAACCCAAAACCATGGATCCCAGTGCTCCCAGTGCCCTAAAACCACAGATCCCAGTGCTCCCAGTAACCCAAAACCAGCGATCCCAGTGCTCCCAGTGCTCCCAGTGCCCTAAAACCATGGATCCCAGTGCTCCCAGTAACCCAAAACCATGGATCCCAGTGCTCCCAGTAACCCAAAACCATGGATCCCAGTGCTCCCAGTAACACCAATCCAGCGATCCCAGTGCTCCCAGTGCTCCCAGTGCCCCAAAACCATGGATCCCAGTGCTCCCAGTGCCCTAAAACCATGGATGCCAGTGCTCCCAGTAACCCAAAACCATGGATCCCAGTGCTCCCAGTGCTCCCAGTGCCCTAAAACCAGCGATCCCAGTGCTCCCAGTGCCCCAAAACCAGCGATCCCAATGCTCCCAGTAACCCCAAAAGCAGGGATCCCAGTGCTCCCAGTAACCCCAATCCAGCGATCCCAGTGCTCCCAGTGCTCCCAGTGCTCCCAGTGCCCCTAAACCACAGATCCCAGTGCTCCCAGTGCTCCCAGTGCCCTAAAACCAGCGATCCCAGTGTTCCCAGTAACCCCAAAAGCAGGGATCCCAGTGCTCCCAGTAACACCAATCCAGCGATCCCAGTGCTCCCAGTAACACCAATCCAGCGATCCCAGTATTCCCAGTGCTCCCAGTGCCCCAAAAGCAGCGATCCCAGTGCTCCCAGTAACACCAATCCAGCGATCCCAGTGCTCCCAGTGCTCCCAGTGCCCCAAAAGCAGCGATCCCAGTGCTCCCAGTAACACCAATCCAGCGATCCCAGTACTCCCAGTGCTCCCAGTGCCCCAAAAGCAGCGATCCCAGTGCTCCTTTCCATCCCCTCCCAGTTCTTCCCAGTACATCCCAGTCCCTCCCAGTTCATCCCAGTCCCCTCTCAGTCCCTCCCAGTTCTTCCCAGTACATCCCAGTCCCTCCCAGTTCATCCCAGTCCCCTCTCAGTCCCTCCCAGTTCATCCCAGTCCCTCCCAGTCCCCTCCCAGTTCATCCTAGCTCCCTCCCAGTCCCCTCCCAGTCCCCTCCCAGTTCATCCCAGTCCCTCCCAGTCCCCTCCCAGCCCCTCCCAGTTCATTCCAGTTCGTCCCAGCCCCTCCCAGTCCCTCCCAGCCCCCGCCCAATCCCCTCCCAGTTCATCCCAGTTCATCCCAGTTCATCCCAGTCCCCTCCCAGCCCCTCCCAGTCCCTCCCAGTCCCCGCCCAATCCCCTCCCAGTCCCTCCCAGTCCCCGCCCACTCCCCTCCCCCTCCTCCCTCCCCTCCCACACCCGCAAGTGCCGGGCGGTCACGTGGCCCGCGGAAGCCGCGATCACGTGTTCCGGGTCCCGCCGTCACGTGACGCGGGGAGGTCAGTCACGTGGTCGCCGCTGCGCTCGCGGCCGCAAAGAGAACCGGGGGGCAGCGGGGGGGGGGGCGCCACGTGACCCGGAGTCACGTGAGATGGGGGCACTTATGGGACTGAGGAGGCCGCTATGGGGCTGAGGGGGGACCAAAATGTGGGGCTGGAGGTGTGAAGGAGGCACTTGTGGGGCTTGAGGAGGCGGAATGTGGGTCTGGGGGGGCACTAATGGGGCAGGGGAGGCCGCTGTGGGGCTGCAGGGGTTGAGATGTAGGGCTGAGGGTCACTTATGGGGCGGGAGGGGCCGCTGTGGGGCTGGGGGAGGGTCTGAGGAGGCGAGGTGTGGGGCTGGGAGTCACTTATGGGGGAGGGGAGGCTGCTATGGGGCTGGGGGGGTCACTTATGGGGCGGGAGAGGCCGCTATGGGGCAGGGGGAGGGTCTGAGGAGGCGAGGTGTGGGGCTGGGAGTCACTTATGGGGGAGGGGAGGCTGCTGTGGGGCTGCAGGGGTTGAGATGTAGGGCTGAGGGTCACTTATGGGGCGGGAGGGGCCGCTGTGGGGCAGGGGAGGGTCTGAGGAGGCGAGGTGTGGGGCTGGGAGTCACTTATGGGGGAGGGGAGGCTGCTGTGGGGCTGGGGGGGCAGATGTGGGGCTGGGGGGGTCACTTATGGGGCAGGAGAGGCCGCTATGGGGCTGGGGAGGGTCTGAGGAGGCGAGGTGTGGGGCTGGGAGTCACTTATGGGGCAGGAGAGGCCGCTATAGGGCTGGGGGGGCAGATGTGGGGCTGGAGGGAGAAATGTGCGGCTAGGGGGACGCTTATGGGGCTGGGGGGCAAAATGTGGGGCGGGGGGGTCACTTATGGGGCAGGGAGAGTAAAATGTGGGGCTGTCGGGGGGGCGCTTATGGGGCAGGAGGGGGCCTGGGAGAGGAAGATGTGGGCCTGAGGGGGCACTTGTGGGGCAGGGGCAGCATCTGTGGGGCACTTGTGGGTTAGAAAGGGGCACTTGTGGGTCAGAAGGGGGCACTTATGGGCCACTTGTGGGTCAGAGGGGGCTACTTATGGGTCAGAAAGGGCCTCTTGTGGGTCAGCGGGTTGCACTTCTGTGTTATTGGCTGCGCTATGGGGCAAGTGCCAACAGGTGGGTTGTGCCCCATAGCGCGGCCGCTGCCCCATGGCGTCGGGCGGCGAGGAGGAGGAGGCGGCCGCTCTCTGCCCCCCGGTTCTGCCCCCCGGCGAGGAGCCTGGGGCCCCACAGCTCTGCCCCCCATCTCCACTGCCCCACGGCGTCTCCTGCCCCACGGTGCTACCCCACAGCGTCTCCTGCCCCACGGCGCTGCCCCACGGCGTCTCGCCCGCCCGCGCCCACCTGACGGTGCTCGTGCTCTGCTACATCAACCTCCTCAACTACATGGATCGCTTCACCGTCGCCAGTCAGTGGGGCAGCTATGGGGCGAGGGGGGGGGGCTGTGGGGCAGAGGAGGCCGCTATGGGGTGGAGGGGGCGGTTATGGGGCAGGAGTGTGGGGTGGGGTCGAGAGACGAATGGATTGAGGTGACTTCATGGGGCAGGGGGTGATTCTGTGGGGCAGGGAGTGGCGCTATGGGGCTGGGATGGGGGGCTGCTATGGGGCAGGGGGATGGTTATGGGGTGGAGCTGTGGGGTAGGGGGAGAGGGATGGATTGGGGTGGATTGAGGTGATTCTGTGGGGCAGGGGGGGATTCTATGGGGCTGTTATGAGGCAGGGAGGGGTGGAAGGAATGGGGAGGGATGGATTGGGGGGATTCTGTGGGGCAGGGAGTGGCGCTATGGGGCAGGGGAGGCCGCTATGGGGCAGGGGGAGCAGTTATGGGCCAGCGATGTCAGGAGAGGGATGGATTGGGGTGATTCTGTGGGGCAGGGGGGGATTCTGTGGGGCAGGGAGTGGCGCTATGGGGCAGGGGAGGCCGCTATGGGGCAGGGGGAGCAGTTATGGGCCAGCGGTGTCGGGAGAGGGATGGATTGGGGTGATTCTGTGGGGCAGGGGGGGATTCTGTGGGGCAGGGGAGGCCGCTATGGGGCAGGGGGAGCAGTTATGGGCCAGCGGTGTCAGGAGAGGGATGGATTGGGGTGATTCTGTGGGGCAGGGGGAGATTCTGTGGGGCAGGGAGTGGCGCTATGGGTCAGGGGAGGCTGCTATGGGGCTGCCCCACATCTCTCCCCCTTCAGGTGTCCTGCCCGATGTGGAGGATTACTTCGGCATCGGGGACAGCAGCTCGGGGCTCCTCCAGACAGGTCTGCCCCACACTTGGGGGGCTGCCCCACACATGGGCCACGCTATGGGGCTGCCCCACACTTGGGGGTTGCTCTTTGGGTCCCAATTCCCCCCTCTGGGTCCATTTCTGCCCCCTTTGCATACGTTTTGCCACCTTTGTTCCCTGCTCCGCACGTGTGGGGCTGATCCTATGGGTCCTGCCCCACATGGGGGTGACGCTATGGGTCCTGCCCCACACTTGGGGGGCAGTGTTCATCTCCAGTTACACTGTCCTGGCCCCTCTCTTCGGGTACCTCGGCGACCGGCGCAGCCGACGGCGACTCCTCGGCCTCGGCCTCGGGCTCTGGTCGGCCGTGACGCTCGGCAGCAGCTTCGTCCCCAAGGAGGTGTGGGGCAGCTATGGGGCAGCTGTGGGGCAGCATGTGGGGCTGGGAGGGGAACGACTCAAGGGTGTTCATGGGTGATGGATGGTGGGACCGGGGTGACTTGTGGGGCTGGATGTGGGGCGGATATGGGGCGGCTGTGGGGCAGGATGTGGGGCAGCCGTGAGGGAGATGTGGGGCGGATATGGGGCAGATGTGGGGCAGGATGTGGGGCTGGGAGGGGACGGACTCAAGGGTGTTTATGGATGATGGATAGTGGGATCTGGGTGACTTGTGGGGCTGGATGTGGGGCAGCCGTGGGGCAGCCGTGACCCCGGTTGACCTCAGCAGCCCCTTGGCAGCCATATTTGAGTATTTGACCCCTGACAGCCATTGGGTGATGTTTGAAGACCACGGGTTGACTATGAGTTGACGTTCTTGGACCATTAGTTGACCTCTGGTTGATCTCTGTTGACCCTCTGTTGACCCTTGGCAGCCATATTTGACCCCTGGCAGCCATTGGGTGACATCTGAAGACCATGGGTTGACCATGGGTTGATGTTCCTTGACCATTAGTTGAAATTCCTTGAGTGTTGGTTGACCCGGGTTGACCACGAGTTGACGTTCCTTGACCGTTGGTTGAGGTCAGTTGACCCCGGTTGACCTCAGCAGCCCCTTGGCGGCCATGTTTGACTCCTGGCGGCCACCGGGTGACATCTGAAGACCATGGGTTGACCATTGGTTGACGTTCCTTGACCGTTAGTTGACGTTCTTTGACCGTTGGTTGACGTCAGTTGACCCCGGTTGACCTCAGCAGCCCCTTGGCGGCCATATTTGACCCCTGTCAGCCATTGGGTGACATCTGAAGACCATGGGTTGACCATTGGTTGACGTTCCTTGGCCGTTGGTTGACGTTCCTTGACCGTTAGTTGACATTCCTTGAGCGTTGGTTGACCCGGGCTGACCCTGGGCTGACCCCGGTCGGCCATCTTGCCCCACAGCGGTTCTGGCTGCTGCTGGTGGGCCGGGGGCTGGTGGGGGTGGGCGAGGCCAGTTACTCCACCATCGCCCCCACCCTCATCGCCGACCTCTTCGCCGGAGCCGCCCGGAGCCGAGCCCTCGGCGCCTTCTACCTCGCCCTGCCTGTTGGGAGGTACTGGGGGGCACTGGGAAGGGACTGGGAGGGGACTGGGGGGCACTGGGAGGAGATTGGGAAAGGCTGGGAGGGGATTGAGGGGCACTGGGGAGCACTGGGAGGGGATTGGGGGAACTGGGAGGGACTGGGAGTGGATTGGGGGGCACTGGGAGGGGATTGGGGGAACTGGGAGGGACTGGGAGTGGATTGGGGGGACTGGGAGGGCACTGGGAGGGGATTGGGGGCACTGGGAGGAGATTGGGGGAACTGGGAGGGACTGGGAGCAGATTGGGAGGGATTGGGGGGGACTGGGAGGGATTGGGAGGGCACTGGGAGGGGATTGAGGGGCACTGGGGGGCACTGGGAGGGGATTGGGGGAACTGGGAGGGCACTGGGAGGGGATTGGGGGAACTGGGAGGGCACTGGGAGGGGATTGGGGGGCACTGGGAGGGCACTGGGAGGGGATTGGGGGGCACTGGGAGGGGATTGGGGGGCACTGGGAGGGACTGGGAGGGGATTGGGGGGCACTGGGAGGGGATTGGGGGGCACTGGGAGGGAGTGGGCGGGGCCAAGTGAAGGCTTAGGGTGGGGACTGGGGGGACACTGGTTTGTACTGGGCCATACTGGGCGGGTGGTCACGTGACCCTCCCGCAGCGGCCTGGGCTTCGTGGTCGGAGCCAAAGTGAAGGAGGCAGCGGCCGATTGGCGCTGGGCCCTGCGGGTACGACCAGTTCAAACCAGTTCAGACCAGTAACCCAGCCCGGAGCCCCCAGAGCTCCCAGTGCCCCAAAACGAGCGATCCCAGTGCTCCCAGTAACCCCAAAAGCAGCGATCCCAGTGCTCCCAGTAACCCCAAAAACAGGGATCCCAGTGCTCCCAGTAACCCCAAAACGAGCGATCCCAGTGCTCCCAGTAACCCCAAAACGAGCGATCCCAGTGCTCCCAGTAACCCCAAAAGCAGGGATCCCAGTGCTCCCAGTTCACACCAGTGCTCTCCCAGTCCCCCTCAATCCCCTTTTAAGCCCCTCCCAGTGCCCCAATATAAGGGATCCCAGTCCCCTCCCAGTCCCCCCCAGTCCCCTCCCAGTCCCATTTACTCCCTCCCAGTCCCCTCCCAGTCCCCCCCAATTCCCTCCCAGTCCTCTTCCAGTCCCATTTACTCTTTCCCAGTCCCCACCAGTCCCCTCCCAGTCCCATTTACTCTTTCCCAGTCTCCTCCAGTGCCCTCCCAGTCCCATTTACTCCCTCCCAGTCCCCCCCAATTCCCTCCCAGTCCTCTTCCAGTCCCATTTACTCTTTCCCAGTCCCCACCAGTCCCCTCCCAGTCCCATTTACTCTTTCCCAGTCCCCACCAGTCCCCTCCCAGTCCCATTTACTCTTTCCCAGTCTCCTCCAGTGCCCTCCCAGTCCCATTTACTCCCTCCCAGTCCCCCCCAATTCCCTCCCAGTCCTCTCCCAGTCCCCCCCAATTCCCTCCCAGTCCCCTCCCAGTGCCCCCCCAGTCCCATTTACTCTTTCCCAGCGCCCCCCCAGTCCCATTTACTCCTTCCCAGTCCCCCCCAATTCCCTCCCAGTCCCCTCCCAGTCCCGCTGTCCCCGCAGGTGACGCCAGCGCTGGGTGCCCTGGCACTGGTGTTACTGGTGTTACTGGTGGCCGAGCCGCCCCGGGGGGTCCTGGAGCCGCGGGCCCCCCCGCCCGTCCCCCGCCCCAGCTGGGCCACTGACCTGCGCCTGCTGGCCACCAAGTGAGCACTGGGAGGGACTGGGAGGGACTGGGAGGGAGTAAATGGGAGTGGGGAGCACTGGGAGGGGATGGGGGGGACTGGGAAGGAGTACATGGGACTGGGAGGGGACTGGGAAGGAGTAAGTGGCTCTGGGAAGGAACTGGGAGGGGATATGGCGGGAATGGGGGGAACTGGGAGGGGAATGGGGGGAACTGGGAGGGATTGGGAACTGGGAGGGGATATGGCGGGATTGGGGGGAACTGGGGGGGGGATTGGGGGGAACTGGGAGGGATTGAGGGGAACTGGGAGGGATGAGGGGGAACTGGGGGGAACTGGGAGGGGATATGGTGGGATTGGGGAGCACTGGGAGGGATTGGGGGGAACTGGGAGGGGATAGGGCGGGATTGGGGGGAACTGGGGGGGGATTGGGGGGAACTGGGAGGGGATATGGCGGGATTGGGGGGAACTGGGGGGGGATTGGGGGGAACTGGGAGGGATTGGGGGGAACTGGGAGGGGATATGGTGGGATTGGGGGGAACTGGGAGGGATTGGGGGGAACTGGGAGGGGATATGGTGGGATTGGGGAGCACTGGGAGGGATTGGGGGGAACTGGGAGGAACTGGGAGGGGATATGGTGGGATTGGGGAGCACTGGGAGGGATTGGGGGGAACTGGGAGGGGATATGGTGGGATTGGGGGGAACTGGGAGGGACTGGGGGGAACTGGGAGGAGGCTGTGAAGGAGTAAATGGGACTGGGAGGGGACTGGGAGCAACTGGGAAGGAGTAAATGGGACTGGGAGAGACTGGGTAGAAATGGGACCCTTGACCTTTAACCCCTGAGGTGACATTTAACCCCTTAGTGCCCAGACTGGAGCCCAAATGGCCCCCAAGGGTGACCTTTAACCCCTCAGTGCCCACATGGAAGTGCCCAATGGCCCCTGAAGGGGAAGGGGGGTGTCGGGCGGTGGGGACGGGGGTGTCCCCGGGGGTGACAGTGTCCCCGCTGTCCCCAGCCGGACGCTGGTGCTGTCGACGTTGGGGTTCACGGCGGTGGCCTTTGTCACCGGAGCGTTGGCCCTTTGGGGTCCCGCCTTCCTCTACCGCAGCCGAGTGGCCGCCGGGAGGGGCCCGGCCTGCGGGGGGGGGCGCTGCGAGAGGGACGAGAGGTGACGAGGGGGGTGGGGGACAGTGGGGGGGGTCGGGGACAATGGGGGGGTTTGGGGACAGTGGGAGGTTGGGGGAGTTGGGGACAGTGGGGGGGTTGGGGACAATGGGGGCATTGGGGGGTTTGGGGACAGTGGGGGGGTTGGGGACAATGGGGGGGTTTGGGGACAGTGGGGGGGTTGGGGGTTTGGGGACAATGGGGGCATTGGGGGGGTTGGGGGCATTGGGGGCGTTGGGGACAATGGGGAGTTTGGGGACAGTGGGGGGGTTTGGGGACAGTGGGGGAGTTTGGGGACAATGGGGGCATTGGGGACAGTGGGGGGGTTTGGGGGCATTGGGGGGTTTGGGGACAGTGGGGGGGGTTGGGGACAATGGGGTCATTGGGGGGTTTGGGGTCATTGGGGGGTTGGGGACAATGGGGGGTTGGGGACAATGGGGGGGTTTGGGGACAGTGGGGGATTGGGGACAATGGGGGCATTGGGGGGTTTGGGGGCATTGGGGGGTTTGGGGACAGTGGGGGGGTTGGGGACAATTGGGGGTTTTGGGGACAATGGGGGAATTAGGGAGTTTGGGGGCAGTGGGGGGTTTGGGGACAGTGGGGGGGTTGGGGACAATGGGGGCATTGGGGGATTGGGGACAATGGGGGGGTTGGGGACAATGGGGGCATTGGGGGGGTTTGGGGACAATGGGGGGATTGGGGACAATGGGGATGTTGGGGGGATTGAGGACATTGGGGACAATGGGGGCATTGGGGACATTGGTGACATTTGGGGGCATTTTTGGTCCATTTTGGTCCGTGTTGGATCATTTTGTTGAATTCGGTCCATTTTGGGGCCATTTTGGTCCATTTTGATGCCATTTTGGGGCCATTTTAGTCCCTTTGAGTTCACCTTTGGTGTCAATAAGGATCATTTTAGTGCGCTTTGGGGCTATTTTGGGCCATTTTGATGCCATTCTGGTCCTTTCTGATCCCTTTTGGTCCACTTTGGTGCCATTTCGGTCCATTCTTGGTCCCTTTTGACACCCTTTTGATGCCGTTTTGGTCCATTTTGATGCCATTTTGGTCCATTTTGATGCCATTTTGGTCCATTTTGGTCCATTTTGGTCCATTTTGATCCATTTTGATGCTGTTTTGGTCCATTTTGATGCCGTTTTGGTCCATTTTTGGTTCATTCTGGTCCATTTTGATGCCGTTTTGATCCATTTTGATGCCGTTTTGATCCATTTTGATGCCGTTTTTGTCCATTTTGATCCATTTTGATGCCGTTTTGGTCCATTTTGATGCCGTTTTGGTCCATTTTGGTCCATTTTGATCCATTTTGGTCCATTTTGATGCCATTCTGGTCCATTTTTGGTCCATTCTGGTCCATTTTGATGCTGTTTTGGTCCATTTTGGTCTATTCTGGTCCATTTTGATGCTGTTTTGGTCCATTTTTGGCTGCGTTTTGGTCCATTTTGGTCCATTTTGATGCCGTTTTGGTCCATTTTGATGCCGTTTTGGTCCATTTTGATCCATTTTGATGCCGTTTTGGTCCATTTTGATGCCGTTTTGGTCCATTTTGATCCATTTTGATGCCGTTTTGGTCCATTTTGATGCCGTTCTGGTCCATTTTTGGTCCATTTTGATCCATTTTGATGCCGTTTTGGTCCATTCTGGTCCATTTTTGCTCCGTCCTGGTCCGTTTTTGGCTGCGTTTTGGGTCCGTTCTGTGCATCCGGGGGGTCCCGGCCCCCCCTGTCCCCCCTGTCCCCCCCCCTCAGCGTCCCCTGTCCCCCCAGCCTGGTGTTCGGGGCGCTGACGTGCGGCGCGGGGGTCCTGGGGGTGGCGGCGGGCGTGGAGCTGTCGCGACGGCTGCGGTCTCGGACGCGGCGTGGGGACGCGCTGCTGTGCGGGGGGGGGCTCCTGGCCAGCGCCCCGTGCCTGCTCGCCGCCCTGCTGGCCGCCCGCCGCGCCCCCAACGCCGCCTACGTGAGTCGGGGGGGCACTGGGAGGGACTGGGAGGGACTGGGAGGGGATTTGGAGAGGATTGGGGGGACTGGGAGGCACTGGGAGGGGATTTGGAGAGGATTGGGGGGACTGGGAGGCACTGGGAGGGGATTTGGAGAGGATTGGGGGGACTGGGAGGGGATTTGGAGAGGATTGGAGGGGACTGGGAGGGACTGGGAAGGACTGGGAGGGCACTGGGAGGGGATTTGGAGAGGATTGGGGGGACTGGGAGGGCACTGGGAGGCACTGGGAGGGGATTTAGAGAGGATTGGGGGGACTGGGAGGGCACTGGGAAGGACTGGGGAGGACTGGGAGGGGATTTGGAGAGGACTGGGGGCACTGGGAGGCACTGGGAGAGACTGTGCAGGACTGGGAGGGGATTTGGAGGGGACTGAAAGGGACTGGGAGAGGATTGGGGGTACTGGGAGAGACTGGGAAGGACTGGGAGGGGATTTGGAGAGGATTGGAGGGACTGGGAGGGCACTGGGAGAGACTGTGCAGGACTGGGAGGGGATTTGGAGGGGACTGAGAGGGACTGGGAGAGGATTGGGGGTACTGGGAGGGACTGGGAGGGGATTTGGAGAGGATTGGAGGGGACTGGGAGGGACTGGGAAGGACTGGGAGGGGATTTGGAGAGGATTGGGGGCACTGGGAGGGCACTGGGAAGGACTGGGAGGGGATTTGGAGAGGATTGGGGGGACTGGGAGGCGCTGGGAAGGACTGGGAAGGACTGGGAGGGGATTTGGAGAGGATTGGAGGGGACTGGGAGGGACTGGGAAGGACTGGGAGGGCACTGGGAGGGGATTTGGAGAGGATTGGGGGGACTGGGAGGGCACTGGGAAGGACTGGGAAGGACTGGGAGGGGATTTGGAGTGGACTGGGGGGACTGGGAGGGCACTGGGAGGGGATTTGGAGAGGATTGGGGGGGACTGGGAGGGCACTGGGAGGCACTGGGAAGGACTGGGAGGGGATTTGGAGGGGACTGGGAGGGACTAGGAGGGCACTGGGAGGTACTGGGAAGGACTGGGGGGACTGGGAGGAGATTTGGAGAGGATTGGGGGGACTGGGAGGGCACTGGGAGGCACTGGGAGGGGATTTGGAGAGGATTGGAGGGGACTGGGAGGCACTGGGAAGGACTGGGAGGGGATTTGGAGAGGATTGGGGGGACTGGGAGGGCACTGGGAGGTACTGGGAGAGACTGGGAAGGACTGGGAGGGGGTTTGGAGGGGACTGAAAGGGAGTGGGAGGGGATTGGGGGCACTGGGAGGCACTGGGAATGACTGGGATGGGACTGGGAGGGTACTGGGAAGGGACTGGGGTGAACTGGGAAGCACTGGGAGGGGACTGGGAAGGACTGGGATCGTTTGGGGTTCTTTCAGGTCACTTTGGGTCATTTGGGGTGATTTTGGGGTCATTTTGGGTGAATTTTGGGTGAATTTTTTGGGTCGTTTTGGGAGTTTTGGTCATTTTGAATGATTTTGGGTCCTTTTGGGTCATTTGGGGCAATTTCAGGGTCACTTTGGGTCATTTGGAGCTATTTTGGGTCATTTTCAGTCATTTTGGGGTTATTTTGGGGGGATTTTTGGTCCATTTGGGTCCATTTTGGGGGGGATTTTTGGTCCATTTGGGTCCATTTTGGGGTCATTTGGAGGCATTTTGGGTACATTTGGGGCAATTTAGGGATGTGAGGGGACATTTGGGGACAAGGGGGGGTGACTTGGGGGTCACGGGGTCACTTGGGGGTCACGGGGTCACTTGGGGTCAAGCAGGAGCCCCCCCAGGCTCCCTGGGACAAGGGGGGGGGGGGCAGCGGGAAAAGGGGGGGGCGGGAGCGACATTTGGGGACATTTGGGGACATTTTGGGGTCGGGGGGATACAAGGGACCCCCTCGTCCCTCGTGACCCCAAAATGTGTTGAATTAACCCCAAATTCACCCCTTTTTTAGGTCTTCATCTTCCTGGGGGAGGCGCTGCTCTCCCTCAATTGGGCGCTGGTGGCTGATATCTTACTGGTACGGGGGGGGGGGCACCCCAAAAAGGGACCCTGAGGACCCCCAAAAAGGGACGAAAATGACCCAAAAAGGGACAGGAACACCCCAAAAGGGACCCCAAAAAGAGGGGGGGGGGCAGGGACCCCCCCAGGGCACAGGGGGGACCCTGAAAAGGGACCCCAAAGGGGACGAAAAGGGACCCAGAAAGGCCTGGGGGGGAGGGGGGGGTGCGAGGAGCCTCCCGGTTCATCCCAGTTCATCCCAGTTCCCTCCCAGTTCCCTCCCAGTGCTTCCCAGTGCATCCCAGTGCCTCCCAGTTCATCCCACTTCATCCCAGTCCCCTCCCAGTGCCTCCCAGTCCCCTCACAGTGCTTCCCAGTTCATCCCAGTTCCCTCCTAGTGCCTCGCCCTTCATCCCAGTTCCCTCCCAGTGCCTCCCAGTCCACTCTCAGTGCTTCCCAGTTCATCCCAGTCCCCTCCCAGTGCTTCCCAGTTCATCCCAGTTCCCTCCCAGTGCCTCCCAGTCCCCTCTCAGTGCCTCCCAGTTCATCCCAGTCCCCTCCCAGTGCTTCCCAATTCATCCCAGTTCCCTCCCAGTGCCTCCCAGTCCCCTCTCAGTGCTTCCCAGTTCCCTCCCAGTTCATCCCAGTCCTCTCCCAGTCCTGCCTAGTCTATCCTAGTCCCCTCCCAGTCTATCCCAGTCCCCTCCCGATCCCTTCGACTCCCTCCCAGCCCCCTCCTAGTGCTCCCAGTTCATCCCAGTTCCCTCCCAGTGCTCCCAGTTTGCCCATTTGCCAGGACGTGGTGGTGCCGTCGCGGCGGGCGACAGCCGAGGCGCTGCAGATCGTGGCCTCGCACTTACTGGGGGACGCTGGGAGCCCCCTGCTCATCGGAGTGGTGCGTACTGGGAGCACTGGGAGGCACTGGGAGGGGACTGGGATGGGGAAAGGGGGACTGGGACGGACTGGGGGACGCTGGGAGCCCCCTGCTCATCGGAGTGGTGCGTACTGGGAGCACTGGGAGGCACTGGGAGGGGACTGGGATGGGGAAAGAGGGACTGGGACGGACTGGGGGACACTGGGAGCCCCTGATTGTCGGGGTGGTGCGTACTGGGAGCACTGGGAGGCACTGGGAGGGGACTGGGGCGGACTGGGAGGGGATTGGGATGGGGAAAGAGGGACTGGGACGGACTGGGGGACACTGGGAGCCCCTGATTGTCGGGGTGGTGCGTACTGGGAGCACTGGGAGGAACTGGGAGGCACTGGAAGCGCCCTCCTCATCAGGATGGTGGGGACTGGGAGCACTGGGATTGCTGGGTTTGGGTTACTGGGAGCACTGGAGTCACTGGTGGGGCCCTTTCTGGGTTACTGGGAGCACTGGTACGGCTGTTTCTGGTTACTGGGGTTACTGGTATGGCTGTTTCTGGGTTACTGGGAGCACTGGGCTTACTGGTATGGCCGTTTCTGGGTTACTGGGAGCACTGGGCTTACTGGTGTGGCCGTTTCTGGGTTACTGGGAGCACTGGGCTTACTGGTATGGTCCTTTCTGGGTTACTGGGAGCACTGGGCTTACTGGTATGGCCGTTTCTGGGCTACTGGGAGCACTGGGCTTACTGGTATGGCCATTTCTGGGCTACTGGGAGCACTGGGCTTACTGGTATGGCCGTTTCTGAGTTACTGGGAGCACTGGGCTTACTGGTATGGCCGTTTCTGGGTTACTGGGAGCACTGGGCTTACTGGTATGGCCGTTTCTGGGTTACTGGGAGCACTGGGCTTACTGGTATGGCCGTTTCCGGGTTACTGGGAGCACTGGGCTTACTGGTTTTGCTGGTTTTGAGTACTGGGCTTACTGGTTTGGCCCTTTCTGGGCCCCTGGGTGGGGCGGGGCGTGGCTCCCAGTGCCCTTACTGGTGTGACTGGGGGGCAGGTGAGCGACGCCCTGCAGGGGGGGTTCCCGGGGGGTCTCGCCCCGGCCCCCGCGCTGCTCCGCGCGCTGCTCCTCGCCCCCTTCGTGGCCGCCCTGGGGGGCGCAGCCTTCCTCGCCGCCGCCATCGTCCTCCCCCACGACCGACGCGCCGCCAGGGGTGAGACGGACCCCAAAAACAACGGTTTTTACCCCAAATTCCCCCCCGAAACTCCCTTTGTCGCCCCAAAACCTCCGTTTTTCACCCTAATCCCCCCAAAACTCCCTTTGTCACCCCAAAACCCCCATTTTTCACCCTAATCCCCCCAAAACCCCCACTTTTCACCCCCCAAAACTCCCCTTTTTGACTCCAACCCCCCTTTTTTTAAGCCCAAACGCCCCCCAAAACACCTCAACCCCCCCCAAAACTCCCTTTGTCACCCAAAACCCCCATTTTTCACCCTAATCCCCCCAAAACCCCCATTTTTCACCCTCCAAACTCCCCTTTTTGACTCCAACCCCCCCTTTTTTAAGCCCAAACACCCCCCCAAAGCACCTAAACACCCCCAAAACTCCCTTTGTCACCCCAAAACTGCCTTTGTCACCCCAAAACCCCCACTTTTCACCCTAATCCCCCCAAAACTCCCTTTTTCACCCCAAAACCTCCATTTTTCACCCCCCAAAACTCCCCTTTTTGACTCCAACCCCCCCTTTTTTAAGCCCAAATGCCCCCCAAAACACCTCAACCCCCCCAAAACTCCCTTTGTCACCCCCAAAACCCCCACTTTTCACCCTAATCCCCCCAAAACTCCCTTTGTCACCCCCAAAACCCCCACTTTTCACCCCCCAAAACTCCCTTTGTCACCCCCAAACCCCCACTTTTCACCCTAATCCCCCCAAAACTCCCTTTTTCACCCCAAAACCCCCATTTTTCACCCCAACTGCCCCCAAAAGTCCCCTTTTGACCCCAACATCCCCTCATAAAAAACCCCAACCCCCCTCTTTTCACCCCAAAACCCCATTTTTGACCCCAAACCCCCACTTTTTGATTCCAACCCCCCCAAACCCCCCTTTTTCACCCTAAATCCCCCCCATAAACACCCCCAAATCCCCCTTTGTCACCCCAACCCCCTCAAAACTCCCTTTTTTTCACCCCCCTCCCCCCAGGCCTGGATGCTGATGATGTCATCGATGACGTCACCGCCCGGCCCCGCCCCCCGAGCGCGGGGGGGGGCAGCAAATAAACCTTTGGAGCCACAAGAGCCTCGAGTCCTCCGTGACCCATAGATCTGCCCCATAGATCTGCCCCATAGAGCACCCTGGGACCCATAGAGCTGCCCCATAGATCTGCCCCATAGAGCAGCCTGGGACCCATAGCTCTGCCCCATAGAGCAGCCTGGGACCCATAGATCTGCCCCATAGATCCCCTGGGACCCATAGATCTGCCCCATAGAGCAGCCTGGGACCCATAGATCTGCCCCATAGATCCTGACCCACAGGTCCCTGCCCCATAGATCCTGTAGGACCCATAGAGGCCCTGGGACCCATAGATCCTGACCCACAGGTCGCTGCCCCATAGATCCCGTGGAACCCATAGAGCCCCCGGGACCCATAGATCCTGCCCCACAGATCCCCTGGGACCCACAGATCTCTGCCCCATAGATCCAGGCCCACACTTCCCTGCCCCGTAACAGCCTCTGCCCCACACGCTTCCCAGCCCCACAGCGGCCTCTCCACCCCACACATCCTGCCCCACACTTCCCCGCCCCACACATTTCCTGCCCCACGGCGGCGCCCGCAGCTTCCTGGGGGGGGGGGGAGGGAGGGGATGTGGGGCGCCCGCGCCCCATAGCGAGCGGGGCAGAGGCGGCGGACGCAGGTGTGGGGCAGGGATCTCCACTTATGGGGCAGGGAGGTGGGTCTGGGTCCCCACTTGTGGGGCAAGGGGGGGGGAGATGTGGGGGTCCCCAACTTGTGGGGCAGCAACCCCAGCCCCACGGCTGCCCCCTAAGCACTGCTCTTTTCCCCCAGCCCCATGGAGGCTCCTCTGCCCCATAGCGGCCTGTGGGGCCTGGCCCTGCTGCCCCCCACCCTGCTGCTCGCGGCCCTCTGCGCCCGCTGCCGCCGCGGTGACTTGGGGGGCACTTGTGGGGCGGGGGGGGGACTATGGGGCAGGGAGGGGGAAGATGTGGGGCAGTTGGGGGGCTTTGGGGGCAGCTGTGCGGCAGGGAGGGGGAAGATGTGGGGCTGGGGGTCACTTGTGGGGCAGGGGGAACACTTGTGGGGCTGAGGGGGTCATTTGTGAGGCTGGGAGGGTCACTTGTGGGGCAGATGGGCACTTGTGGGGCTGGGGGGGGTAGGGGAGGGGGAAGATGTGGGGCTGGGAGGCACTTGGGGGGCA
Organism: Cuculus canorus; assembly: GCF_017976375.1. NCBI lineage: Eukaryota > Metazoa > Chordata > Aves > Cuculiformes > Cuculidae > Cuculus > Cuculus canorus. The sequence goes on from NC_071438.1 coordinate 948,451, forward strand.
GGAGGTTGGGGAATGTGGGGGCCACTTGTGGGGTACTTGGGGGGCAGGAGGTTGGGGGGTTTGGGGGCCACTTGGGGGGGCCCCTGACTCCCTTCCCCCCTCCCCTCAGGTTATGGGGTGCAGGTCGACAACTACGAGTACAAGTGAGTGGGGGGGGCACTTGGGGGGCAGCTGTGGGGCGCTGTGACCTCCAAGTGCTGCCCCCCCCCCCCCCCAGGCCGCCCCATAGCGTCGCCCCCTCCAGCTTCATCGTCATGGGCCCCCGATGTGAGTGACCCATAGCTGCTGACCCACAGGGCCCCGGCTCGTAGCAGCCTCTGCCCCATAGATTCTCTGCCCCATAGATCTTGCCCCACATCTCCCCCCAGACCCCCCCAACCCACAGCCGCCGCCCTGGGGACCCGAAACCCGGCAACAGCCGTGAGTGACTGGAGGGGGACTGGGAGGGACTGGGATGGACTGGGATCAACTGGGAAGGGACTGGGATGAACTGGGAAGGGACTGGGAGGGGACAGGGGGGGACTGGGATGAACTGGGAAGGGATTGGGAGGGGACAGGGAGGGACTGGGATGAACTGGAAGGGAACAGGGAGGGACTGGGATGAACTGGGAAGGGATTGGGAGGGGACAGGGAGGGACTGGGATGAACTGGGGGTACTGGGATGAACTGGGAAGGGATTGGGAGGGGACAGGGAGGGACTGGGATGAACTGGGAGGGGACAGGGAGGGACTGGGATGAACTGGGAAGGGATTGGGAGGGGACAGGGAGGGACTGGGATGAACTGGGAGGGGATAGGGAGGGACTGGGATGAACTGGGAAGGGATTGGGAGGGGACAGGGAGGGACTGGGATGGACTGGGGGCACTGGGATGAACTGGGAAGGGATTGGGAGGGGACAGGGAGGGACTGGGATGAACTGGGAAGGGATTGGGAGGGGACAGGGAGGGACTGGGATGGACTGGGGGCACTGGGATGAACTGGGAAGGGATTGGGAGGGGACAGGGAGGGACTGGGATGAACTGGGAAGGGATTGGGAGGGGACAGGGAGGGACTGGGATGAACTGGGAGGGGACAGGGATCAACTGGGGGTACTGGGAGGGGACTGGGATCAAGTCGGGGCACTGGGAGGGGTTGGGGGGTGAGTCACTGTTTCTAACTGGTTTGAACTGGAAGCACTGGTTTCCAGCTCCCCCCACCCTCCCCGAGGATCGAGTGCCGACGCCGGTGAGTGCGGGGGGGGCGGCCCCGACCAGTCCTGACCAGTCCCTCCCAGTTCATCCCAGTTCATCCCAGTCCTCCTCAGTGCCTCCCCAGTCTCTCCCAGTCCCTCCCAGTTCATCCCAGTTCATCCCAGTCCCCCTCAGTGCCTCCCCAGTCCCTCCCAGTTCATCCCAGTCCCCCTCAGTGCCTCCCCAGTCCCTCCCAGTTCATCCCAGTCCCCCTCAATGCCTCCCCAGTCCCTCCCAGTCCCTCCCAGTGCCCCTCAATGCCTCCCCAGTCCCTCCCAGTTCCTCCCAGTCCCCCTCAGTGCCTCCCCAGTCCCTCCCAGTTCATCCCAGTCCCCTCCCAGTCCCTCCCAGTCCCCCTCAGTGCCTCCCCAGTCCCTCCCAGTTCATCCCAGTCCCCCTCAGTGCCTCCCCAGTCCCTCCCAGTTCATCCCAGTCCCCCTCAATGCCTTCCCAGTCCCCCTCAGTGCCTCCCCAGTCCCTCCCAGTCCCTCCCAGTTCATCCCAGTGCCCTCCCCGCAGGTCCTCCCCCTCCCCTCGAGGACGACTATACGAACGACGCTTACGTCACGGGTTATGTGTGAGTGACGTCACGGCCCCGGCCCCGCCCCTCCCCCGCTTGGCCCCTCCCCCACTCTCCCCTCTCTTCCAGGCAGGTCCTGCCGGAACCGGAAGGGGCGGGGCCAAGCGGTGAGACCCCTCCCAGTTCAAACCAGTTCACCCCAGTCCCTCCCACTCCCATCCCAGTTCACTCCAGTCCATCCCAGGTCGCCCCGGTCCAAACCAGTCCAAACCAGTTCATCCCAGTCCCTCCCAATCCCCTCCCAGTTCATCCCTGTGCCTCCCCAGTTCATCCCAGTCCCCTCCCAGTCCAAACCAGTTCATCCCAGTCCAAACCAGTTCATCCCAGTCCCCTCCCAGTCCAAACCAGTTCATCCCAGTCCCTCCCCAGTTTATCCCAGTCCCCTCCCAGTCCAAACCAGTTCATCCCAGTCCCCTCCCAGTCCAAACCAGTTCATCCCAGTCCCTCCCCAGTTTATCCCAGTCCCCTCCCAGTCCAAACCAGTTCATCCCAGTCCCTCCCAATCCATCCCTGTGCCTCCCCAGTTCATCCCAGTCCCCTCCCAGTCCCCTCCCAGTCCAAACCAGTTCATCCCAGTCCAAACCAGTTCATCCCAGTCCCTCCCAATCCCCTGCCGGTTCATCCCTGTTCCTCCCCAGTTTATCCCAGTCCCCTCCCAGTCCAAACCAGTTCATCCCAGTCCGTCCCAGTCCCTTCCAGTCCCCCCTGACCCCCCCCCAGTCCATCCCAATCCCTTCCCAGTCCACTCCCAGTCCCTTCCCAGTTTACCCCACTGCCTCCTCCGGTCATCCCAGTCCACATCACTTCATCCCAGTGCCTCCCAGTTCAAGCCAGTCCACTCCCAGTCCATCCCAGTCCCTTCGAGTCCCCCCCCCGATTCCTCCCAGTCCCTCCCAGTTCATCCCAGTGCCTCCCAGCACCCCCCAGCGAGGAGTACGAGAACCTCCCCGATGACCGGAGCGACAGCCGAGGTGAGACCCCATCCTACTGGGAGGGACTGGGATGAACTGGGAGAGCTGGAAGGCATTGGGAGGGACTGGGAGGGCACTGGGATGAACTGGGGGGGTACTGGGATGAACTAGGAGGTAACTGGGGCGCACTGGGAGGGACTGGAGGGCACTGGGATGAACTGGGGGGGTACTGGGATGAACTAGGAGGTAACTGGGGCGCACTGGGAGGGACTGGAGGGCACTGGGATGGACTGGGGGCAGTGGGATGAAATGAGAGGGACTGGGATGAACTGGGAGCACTGGGAGGGATTGGGAGGACTGGGAAGCACTGGTCTGAACTGGGAGCACTGGTCTGAACTGGGAGCACTGGTTTCTCAGCCGACAGCCTGGAATACATCAACCTCCCCCCGCCCGGATCCGCCCCCGGTGAGACCAGAGACCCCCCCAGTGCCTCCCAGTGCCTCCCAGTGCCTCCCAGTACCCCCCTTTTACCCCCCCCCCATTTTTATCCCCCCATTTTGGGTCCTCCCCCCCCTTCCCCCCCCCCCCATTTTGGGGTCCCCCCCTTTCACCCCCCCTTTTCGCCCCCCAGCGAGTGAGAGCGAGGACGGGGCCCCCGACTACGAGAACCTCTAATAGGTACGACCCCAAAATCCCTCTTTTTCGCCCCAAATCTCTGTTATTCTCCTCCTTTTTACCAAAAATCCCCGTTTTTTTACCTCAAAATCCCTCTTTTTTACCTCGAAAATCTCCCTTTTTCTCCCCAAATCCCCCCCTTTTCACCCCAAAATCCACCCTCTGCCCCATAGATTCCCCTCCGGACCTATAGATATGGACCCACAGATCTGCCTCTGCCCCACAGCTCCACCTCCGCCCCATAGATCCCGACCCATAGATTCCACCGCTGCCCCATAGATCATCCCCTGCCCCATAGATCATCCCCTGCCCCATAGATCCAGACCCATAGATCCCCTCCTGCCCCACAGATCCCTGACCCACAGCTCCACCTCCACCTCACAGATACGGACCCACAGATTTCCCCCCCGCCCCATAGATTCCCCCCCTGCCCCATAGATTCACCCCTGCCCCATAGATTCCCCCCCGCCCCATAGATTCACCCCTGCCCCATAGATTCCCCCCCGCCCCATAGATTCACCCCTGCCCCATAGATTTCTCCCCCCCTGCCCCATAGATCCAGACCCACACATCCTCCACTGCCCCATAGATCCCCTCCTGCCCCACAGATCCACCTCTGTCCCATAGATCCAGACCCACAGATCCCTGCCCCACGGATCGCTGCCCCACAGCTCTGCCTCTGCCCCATAGATCCAGACCCAGAGCTCCCCCCCACATCTGACGCAGCCTGAGAGGGGCCCTGCCCCACGGATCCTCCGCCCTGCGGCGCCGGACCCACACCTTCCCCCCTGACCCCCAATAAACCTGTGCCCCACAGCCAGAGCCATTCCGTGGGGCCGGGGGGGCACTTGTGGGGCAGATGTGGGGCTGTGGGAGGCACTTATGGGGCTGGGGGGGGCACTTGTGGGGCAGCTGTGGGAGGCACTTATGGGGCGGGGGGGCACTTGTGGGGCAGAGGTGGGGCTGTGGGAGGCACTTATGGGGCGGGGGGGCACTTGTGGGGCAGATGTGGGGCTGAGGGATCCATTGGTTCCTCTTGACCCCCTTTGGCCACCATTGAAGACATTTGGCCACCGTTCATCCCCATTGGACACCATTGGTTCCCCTTGACCCCATCGACCCCCCTTGACCCCATTGACCCCTCGTGGCCACCATTGACTTCCCGTGGCCACTGTTGCGTCCCCTTGGCCACCATTGAGTCCCTGTGGCCACCATTGGGTCCCCTTCACCCATTGACCCCCCGTGGCCACCGTTGACCCCCATGGCCACCATTGACCCCCCATGGCCACCGTTGGGTCCCCATGGCCACCATTGGTTCCTCTTGGCCACCATTGAGTCCCTGTGGCCACCGTTGGGTCCCCGTGGCCACCATTGGTTCCCCTTGGCCCCATCGACCCCCCTTGGCCCCCATTGACCCCCCATGGCCACCGTTGACCCCCCTTGGCCACCCTTGAGTCCCCATGGCCACTGTTGGGTCCCCGTGGCCACCGTTGGTTCCCCTTCGCCCATTGACCCCCCTTGGCCACCATTGAGTCCCCGTGGCCACCACTGAGTCCCTGTGGCCACCGTTGGGTCCCCGTGGCCACCGTTGGGTCCCCATGGCCACCGTTGGGTCCCCGTGGCCACCATTGGTTCCCCTTCACCCATTGACCCCCCCTTGGCCACCATTGACCCCCCGTGGCCACTGTTGGGTCCCCGTGGCCACCACTGGTTCCTCTTGGCCACCATTGAGTCCCTGTGGCCACCGTTGGGTCCCCATGGCCACCGTTGGTTCCCCTTCACCCATTGACCCCCCTTGGCCACCATTGAGTCCCTGTGGCCACCATTGGGTCCCCTTCACCCATTGACCCCCCCATGGCCACTGTTGGGTCCCCGTGGCCACCGTTGGGTCCCCATGGCCACCGTTGGGTCCCCTTCACCCACTGACCCCCCCTTGGCCACCACTGAAGACGCGTGGCCACCGTTCATTCCCATTGGACACCATTTGTTCCTCTTGACCCCATTGAGTCTCCTCGGCCACCGTTGAGTCCCCTCGGCCACCGTTGGTTCCTCTTGGCCACCGTTGAGTCCCCTTGGCCACCATTGGCTCCTCGTGACCCCCTTGGCCCCACAGAGTCCCCATGGCCACCGTTGGTCCCTCTTGGCCCCGTTGCCCTCCCGGTACCCTCCATCGCCTCAGAAGGCCATGGAGATGCCTCCAGCCAGCAGGACGATGGCGATGGCGGCCGGGCGGGCGCGGGCGCGGCCGTTGGTGGGGACGAAGGCGACGCCGTCGGCACGCTGCCGGATCCAGCGGGCGTAGGAGCTGACGCGGGTGTAGACCCCCGGGCGGTTGGGGACGGCGCAGCCCTCGCCCCAGCTGACGATGCCGGCCAGGACCCAGCGGGATCCGGCGCGGCACACCAGGGGACCGCCGGAGTCACCCTGCGGACGAGGATACCTTGGAGACCGGGGGCCACCGCCGGGGCGCCTTGGCCACCAGTGGATCCCCTTGGCCACCAGTGGATCCCCTTGGCGACCATTGGATCCCCTTGGCCACCATTGGATCCCCTTGGCCACCATTGGATCCCCTTGGCCACCAGTGGTTTCTTTTGGCCACCATTGGATCCCCTTGGTGACTATTGGTTCCTCGTGGCCACCATTGGATCCCCTTGGCCACCATTGGTTCCCCTTGGCCACCATTGGTTCCTCGTGACCACCATTGAGTCTTCTTGGCCACCATTGGATCCCCTTGGTGACCATTGGTTCCTCATGGCCACCATTGAGTCTTCTTGGCCACCATTGGATCCCCTTGGCCACCGTTGGCTCCCCTTGGCCACCATTGGCTCCCCTTGGCCACCATTGGTTCCTCGTGGCCACTATTGGCTCCCCTTGGCCACCATTGGTTCCTTGTGGCCACCATTGGATCCCCTTGGCCACCATTGGTTCCTCGTGGCCACTATTGAGTCTTCTTGGCCACCATTGGATCCCCTTGGTGACCATTGGATCCCCTTGGCCACCATTGGATCCCCTTGGCCACCATTGGTTCCTTGTGGCCACCATTGAGTCTTCTTGGCCACCATTGGATCCCCTTGGCCACCATTGGCTCCCCTTGACCCCATTGGGTCCTGGTGGCCACCATTGGGTTCCCTCAACCCCATTGGATCTTCCTGACCCCACCGACCCCCCCTTGACCCCACTGGATCTCCTTGGCCATGGTTGGTTCCTCTTGGCCCCCCGCGACCCGCCATGTTCTCGGCCCCCCCGGTGACCCCTCCCTCACCTTGCAGGTGTCCTTGAGGCCCTCGGCGTAGCCGGCGCACATCATGTCGTCCTGGATGCGCCGCGGCGGCAGCGAGCGGCCCATGTCAATGCCGTAGAGGCGGCGGCAGGTGTCCTGCGCCATGATGGGCACCTCCAGCTTCTGGAGACGGCGCGGCGACGGCAGATCCTCTGGGCACCGGGAGGGTGGGGGATCAGGGGGCGACCAGGGACCCCGTTGGGACCCCATGGCCGTGGTTGGGACCCCATTGGCTCCTCTTGACCCCATGGATCTCCTTGACCCCACTGGAGCTTCTTGGCCCCATTGAGTCCCCTTGGCCCCATTGGGTCCCTATGGCCATGGTTGACCCCCATTGGATCCCTTTGGCCCCATTGGGTCCCCATGGCCGTGGTTGACCCCTCATGGATCCCTTTGACCCCGTTGGGTCCCCATGGCCATGGTTGACCCCCCATGGATCCCTTTGACCCCGTTGGGTCCCCATGGCCATGGTTGACCCCCCATGGATCCCTTTGGCCCCGTTGGGTCCCTATGGCCATGGTTGACCCCCCATGGATCCCTTTGACCCCATTGGGTCCCCATGGCCATGGTTGACCCCCCATGGATCCCTTTGGCCCCGTTGGGTCCCCATGGCCGTGGTTGACCCCCATGGATCCCTTTGACCCCGTTGGGTCCCCATGGCCGTGGTTGACCCCCCATGGATCCCTTTGACCCCATTGGGTCCCTATGGCCATGGTTGACCCCCCATGGATCCCTTTGGCCCCATTGGGTCCCTATGGCCGTGGTTGACCCCTCATGGATCCCTTTGACCCCATTGGGTCCCTATGGCCATGGTTGACCCCTCATGGATCCCTTTGACCCCGTTGGGTCCCTATGGCCATGGTTGACCCCCCATGGATCCCTTTGACCCCATTGGGTCCCTATGGCCGTGGTTGACCCCCCATGGATCCCTTTGACCCCGTTGGGTCCCCATGGCCGTGGTTGACCCCCCATGGATCCCCTTGGCCCCGAGGGGTCCCCGTTGCCCCTCACCGCCCTCGCGGATGTCCCCCCAGCCGGTGGCCACGCAGCGGGTGCCGGGCGGGAAGCGCAGCTCGGCTCCGGGCAGGCAGACGGGCAAGATGGCGTCGGAGAAGGCGACGGGCCAAGCCAACTGGGCCAAAGCGATGTCGCCGCTGGTGGCCTCGCCCGCGTAGGCGCTGTGGGGCAGAACCCTCCGCAGCGGCACCGCCTGCCCCGGCCCGGGGGGCCCCGACAGCTCCCGCACCCCCAGCAGCACCGAGTACGCACTGGGGTCGCGGCTCCTGGGGACACGGGGGAACTTGGCCACCGCGGATCGCGCCGTGGGTCCCACCGCCCCATAGCCCCGTGGAGATCCATGGGTGGGGCCACCAACCCATCCCTCTGCCCCATAACCCCGTGGAGACCCCATAACTGGTCCCACCAACCCACCCCTCTGCCCCATAGAGACCCCATAACTGGTCCCACCAACCCACCCCTCTGCCCCACAGAGACCCCATAACTGGTCCCACCACCATGTTCCCCACCCCATAACTCCATGGAGACCCCATAACTACTGCCACCACCCCACCCTTCTGCCCCACAGCCTCACAGAGACCCCATAACTGGTCCCATAGCCCCACAGAGACCCCATAACTGATGCCACCACCGCATCCCTCTGCCCCATAACCCCATGGAGACCTCACAACTGGTCCCACCACCAGGTCCCACCATCCCATAACCCCATGGAGGCCCCAGAACAGGTCCCACTAAACCATTCATCTGCCCCACAGCCCCACGGACACCCCATAACTGGTGCCACCACCCCATCCCTCTGCCCCATAACCCCATGGAGACCTCACAACTGGTCCCACCACCAGGTGCCACCACCCCATAACCCCATGGAGACCTCATAACTGGTCCCGCCACCAGGTCCCACCACCCCACAGCCCCACGGAGACCCATAACTGGTGCCACCACCCCATCCCTCTGCCCCATAACCCCATGGAGACCTCACAACTGGTCCCACCACCAGGTCCCACCACCCCATAACCCCATAACTTCTCCTCCCAACCCATCCCTCTGCCCCACAGCCCCATGGAGACTCCATAACTGGTCCCATAGCCCCACAGAGACCCCATAACTTGTCCCCCTGCCCCCCAACTCACGCCTGGAAGCAGTGGGCGGCAGTGAGGACCCACTGTGGGGCCACCAGAGAGGCGCCGCAGACGTGGGTCCCGCGACGCTGGAGGCTGCCCTGCCACGGCCACTCGTCCGCCCCCGCGTCCTCGCCCCCCACATTGCGCAGCAGCCCCGTGGGGTGCGGGCGGCCGCAGGCTGGGGGGCACATCGGGGGGTGGTGGGACTTGGGGGGCAGTGGGGACATTGGGGGGCAGTGGGGACGTTGGGGGCAATGGGGACATTGGGGGCGATGGGGACTTGGGGGGCAATGGGGACTTGGGGGGCAGGGAGGGACTTGTGGGGCTGGAGGAACTTAGGGGGCGATGGGGACAATGGGGACTTGGGGGGCAGGAAGGCACTTAGGGGGCAGGGGGTCACTTATGGGGCAGGGGAGGCACTTACCCAGCTCTGTCCTCGTCAGCTGAGAGTGGTCACCTGGGGGGGGAATCAGTGGGGCTGCCCCATAGAAAGGGGGGGAGCCCAATCTCTGCCCCACAGAAGGAGGAGGACCCCAATCTCTGTCCCATAGAGATAAGGGGACACCGCAATCTCTGCCCCATAGCCTGAAGGAGGCTGAGGCTTCCCTGACCCATAGATCCTACCTTTGTCGCTGTGGGTCCGGTGGCAGCCGTGGGCCCCGACCCGTGGGGCAGAGAGGAGGAGGAGGAGGAGCAGGAGGTTGGGGGTCCCCATGGCGGAGCTCGGGCCCCCCAAGAGCTGCCGCCCCACGGCGTGGGAGCGGGACTGGGGCGCCGTGGGGCGCGGTTGGCTCAGCCGCTTCGCCCCCGCACCATGGGGCGGGCGTGGGGCAGGGTGGGGCAGGGTGTGGGGCAGGGTGTGGGGCAGGGCGTGGGGCTGGGGTCAAGGCAGGACAGGGAGATGGGGGGAGGGCGTGGGGCTATGGGGCAGGCAGGCATCTATGGGGCAGTGGGGGATCTGTGGGGCAGTGGGGGATCTGTGGGGTAGAGACATGGATCTGTGGGGCAGGTTATAGGGTAGAGTGGGGTCTGTGGGGCAGGAGTGGGGCTTTGGGGCAGGGGATGGATCTATGGGGCAGAGACATGGATCTATGGGGCAGGTGTGGGGCTATGGAGCGGGGGGGATCTGTGGGGCAGAGGCATGGATTTATGCGGCAGGAGTGGGGCTATGGGGCAGGCATGGAGCTATGGGGCAGAGTATAGGGCAGAGACAGGTGTCTATAGGGCAGGCGTGGGGCTATGGGACAGGTGTGGATCTATGGGGCAGGTTATAGGGCAGCATGGGGTCTGTGGGGCAGGAGTGTGGCTATAGGGCAGAGACATGGATCTATGGGGCAGGCATGGGTCTGTGGGGCAGGGGTGGATCTATGGGGCCAGTTACGGGACAGAGATGTGGATCTATGGGGCATGAGTGGGGCTATGGGGCAGGGGGTGGATCGGTGGGGCAGGCTATAGGGGAGAGTGGGGCCGTGGGGCTATGGGGCAGGGTATAGGGCAGACACATGGCTTCTGTGGGGCAGGAGTGGATCTATGAAGCAGGGGATGGGTGAGGAGCTGGGAGGCAGGCTTGGATCTGTGGGGAAGGGCGATGATCTATGGGGCAGGAGTGGGGCTATGGGGCAGGTAATAGGGCAGGACATGGATCAATGGGGCAGAGCACCTGTCCGCCCTTCTCAAAAAGGCGCCGGCCACACACAAAATGGCACCGGCCATACCTTCTCAAGATGGCGCCAACAACACACAAAATGGCGCCGGCCGCACTCAAGATGGCGCCGAGTCGATATTTTTAAAATGGCGCGGGCCACACACAAAATGGCGCCAGATAGCCCTTCTCAATATGGCGTAGGCAACACACAAGATGGCGCCTGCCGCACTCAAGATGGCGCTGAACCGCCATTTAAAAATGGCGTCTGTCACACACAAAATGGCGCCGGACAGACCTTCTCAAGATGGCGCTAGACACACACAAAATGGCACCGGCCATCCCTTCTCAAGATGGCGCCAAAAACACACAAAATGGCGCTGGCCGCACTCAAGATGGCGCCGAGCAGACATTTTTAAATGGCGCGGCCACACACAAAATGGCTCCAGATATCCCTTCTCAATATGGCGTTCGCAACACACAAGATGGCGTCTGCCGCACTCAAGATGGCGCTGAACCGCCATTTAAAAATGGCGTCTGCCACACACAAAATGGCGCCGAATAGACCTTCTTAAGATGGCGCCGGACACACACAAGATGACGCATGCCACACTCAAGATGGCACCGAGCAGACATTTTAAAAATGGCGTCGGCCACACACAAAATGGCGCCGAATAGACCTTCTCAAGATGGCGCCGGACACACAAAAAATGGCGCCGGCCACACAAAAAATGGCGCCAATCTGCCCTTCTCGAGATGGCGCCGACACCACACAAAAATGGCGCCGGCCGCACTCAAGATGGCGCCAAGCCGTCCTTCTTAAAATGGCGCCGGCCACACTTAAAATGGGGCCGGGCTGCCCTTTTCAAGATGGCGCTAGTGACACTCAATATGGCGTCCGCCCCGCCCTTTTTAAGATGGCGAAGCCACACACAAAATGGCGCCGGCAACATTACTAAATGGCGCCCTCCTCAAGATGGTGCGGGCCCCACCCTACCAGGTAGAAACGCGCAGCCGCCAAGAGGAGGAGAGTTAGGATAATGCGCTCCTGTCCCTCGTCTGACCGACCCAACCCCTCTCTAAAAGTTGTTCTCGGCTGATACACCTGTACAGTACAATGCAGTGCAATAAATACACGCGTGTTTGGGGCCTGTGCGCGCGAGTTCGGCCCAGAACGGCCCCTCGCACGCGGCTCCAGAACTCTCCTTGGCTGCAGAGTTCACTCCGCAACTCTGTTTCAGAGACCCCGTCGGGGGGCGGGGGGGGGGGCGGGGGGTGCACCGCGGGACTTTGTGGGTAAGAGCTGCCCTTTCCTCGGGTTCGGCCCCTGCCGCCTTGTTTACTCCTAAAATTACCTCAGAATTAACGCCCCTGGGACCTTTCCCTCCCGGCTCTCCCCCGAGCTGCCCACAGGTGATTGATCGCTGCTCTCTCCCTTGGGGGATGCTGAGTTATGAGTGATTTTATTGGAATCGAAACAATGAGCGTCGCATTCGTTATCGGGGATTCTTCTAAAGGGGTTATTAAAAAAGGAGGGGAGTGACCCTCAAGGATTTTAAGATTTAGCCAAAATTTGTTGTGTGATCTCCACAGGGAGAAGAGAAGGAGGACTTAAAGGTATGTGAAGAGAAGAGAGATTTAGAAGGTAAGTGAAGAGGAGGAGAAAGAAGGAAGGTTTAAAGGTAAGTGAAGAGAAGAAGGATTTAAAAGGTAAGCGAAGAAAGGCTTAAAAGGTACCTGAAGAGAAGGAAAGAAAAGGTTAAAGTAGTCATCATCAATGGTTGTGTCTGAGGTTTAACCAACAAAAGCCTCTGATTTGTCAATTTGTGTTTGGTTTTGCTGATAAACAGCTACAAAAATCAGAATTTTGGGTGGTGGACGCATTATTCTCAATTTTCGATCCACCTTTAATGCGGTCGATGATGGCTTTGTGACAATAAACTGCCCAGAAGGGCAAAAAAAGGCGTATTTTTCTTTAAATCCCCCTTGATTTTAAACTGTGGGAAACAATTGGAGGTGCATCAGTTTTTCTAAGTGCCAAATTCACCAAAACCGTGGGGAGGAGGGGATGGGGTGGAACGATTGGAATGGGAAAAAGGAGGAGTAGAGTTGAGGGTAAAAGCCCCAACAGTTAATTGAAGTTTTTGAGTTCGGCTCTCGTCAGCGCTCCCTTCAAAACTGGAATAGCTGAGGAAGCTCAGAGTATTGGGGGTCAAAAGGGGGGTGTGGGGGGTCAAAAAGGGGGGGTTGGGGGTGGAAGGGGGGGGTTTGAGGTCAAGAAGGGGGGGGTTGGGGTCAAAAGGGGGGATTTTGGGGTCAAAAGGGGAGGTTTGGGGGTTAAAAGGGGATTTTGGGCGTCAAAAGGGGAGGTTTGGTTGTCAAAAGTGTTTTTGGGGTCAAAAAGGGAGGTTTGGGGTTAAAAGGGGATTTTGGGTGTCAAAAGGGGAGGTTTGGTGGTCAAAAGTGATTTTGGGGTCAAAAAGGGAGGTTTGGGGGTCAAAAGGGGAGGGGGTCAAAAAGGGGGCTTTGGGGGTCAAAAGGGGGCTTTGGGGGTCAAAAAGGGGGGGGTTGGGGGTCAGAAGGAATGGAAGACCCATTCCACTGAGAATGGGAGAGCGGGAAGGTATCCACCCAATAAGAGGCGATTAAAGTATTATTCCAAGGAATAATACCAAGGTTTGGGGTCCCAGCAGTCGTATCTTCGCATCGAGGGCCCCATTTCCTCGCAAACACTGTTCATCGAGTCAGGACGGGACTAAACTTTCCCAACAGAATTGAGCTCTTTGTCTCGATGGGTTTATTTTGCATTTATTGATAACTGAATTTTTGTTGTTTTCTCGCACGATAAATGCGTTTATCCAGGTGGAAGGACTTTTTTTTATATACTCTTCTAGTTTTAGGCTGAAGGATCAGTTCTGTGACGAGACGCTCCGCTGGAAGCCTTCAGGAATCGGGGTGATGAGCGGCCAAACGTAGAGATCACCTATTTTCAGGAAGCCATGGGTCACCGTTGTAGCTGTCCGCAGAAGGAAACGCTCCCAGTGAACCTTAGACACAAGTTTAAGGTTATTAACGTGGACGATGATGGTAACGAACTGGGTTCTGGCATCATGGAACTCACCAATATAGAACTAATTCTGCACACGGGTAGAAGGGACTCTGTCAGATGGCATTACCTCTGTCTCCGGCGCTACGGCTGCGATGTCAACCTTTTCTCTTTCGAAAGCGGCCGTATGTGTCAAACCGGAGAAGGGATTTTTGCCTTCAAATGTGCCCGCGCGGAAGAGATGTTTAATCGGTTGCAAGAAATACTGCGGAATAATAACATCAACGTGGTGGAAAAAGCAGTAATAGAAAGGAATGCTCGTCAAACCGAACCGGAGGCTCCCAAGTTCTTTCGAAACCTGAAGTATCCGAGTTTCAGACGCCGGCGATCCGATGACGAATGTGTTGAGTTGGAAGAGAGGAGGGAATCCAACAACCCTCCACCGGTCGCTCCGCGACGTCCAAGCAGCTCCGAGCTCTACGTGAATATGGGCGCTGGAAGAGCGGCTCTGTCGTCGAGCGGGCAGAGAGACACCGGTGCTCGTAGGAAGACGAGGCGTGACGGCGCCGACCGTCCTGCGGGAGCCACGGAGGAGAAAAGAGATATTTTATAGAGCTTTATTTCTTCTCTACAAAAGGCCTAAACTGCGGCAGAATCGCCGCCAAATTGTTTATTTGTTAATTGTTTGTTTACGAAACATTTACCTCGCGGTGACCTCGTTTTGTGCGGCTCAGGGAAACGTTGGCTTTAATGGCGGCATTAATCGTTTTAGGGTTATTATTGTATACGATGTTTAAGTGGTTCGGGATTGTTATTCTTTTACATAGTGTTTAAGTGGTACAGGATTGAATGTTTATAATGTTTAAAAGGTTTGGGATTATTCTTGGGTGTAGTGTTTAAATGTTTATGGATTCTTATTGTTTACAATATGTTTAAATGGTTCGGGATTCTTATTGTATTCTTATTGTATATTGCATATACATATGTGTATGTATATACATATATATATTGTATATATATAAACATATATACAATATGTTTAAATGATTCAGGATTAGTGTATATATATACACTGTTCTTATTGTTTATAATGTTTAAATGGTTCAGAATTCTTATTGTTGTATATAACGTTTAAATAATTTAGGGTTCTTATTGTATATAATGTTTAAATGGTTTAGGATTATTGTTTATAATGTTTAAAAGGATCAGGATTATTTTATATAGGGTTTAAATGGTTCAGGATTATTGTATATAGGGTTTGTTCTTTATATACACTGTTCTTATTGTTTATGATGTTTAAATGGTTCAGGATTCTTATTGTTGTATATCGTGTTTAAATCATTTCGGGTTCTTATTGTATATAATGTTTAAATGGTTCAGGATTATTGTTTATAATGTTTAAATGGTTCAGGGTTATTGTATATAGGGTTTATTCTTTATATACCCTATTATTGTTTATAAGGTTTAAATGGTTCAGGATTCTTATTATTGTATATTGTGTTTAAATAGTTTAGGGTTCTTATTGTATATAATGTTTAAATGGTTTCGGATTATTGTTTATAATGTTTAAAAAGATGAGGATTATTTTATATAAGGTTTAAATGGTTCAGGATTATTGCGTATAGGGTTTATTCTTTATATACACTGTTCTTATTGTTTATGTTTAAATGGTTCAGGATTCTTACTGTTGTTTATAATGTTTAAATAGTTTAGGGTTCTTATTGTATATAATGTTTAAATGGTTCAGGATTCTTGTTTATAATGTTTAAATGGTTCGGGATTATTGTATATAGGGTTTATTCTTTATATACACTGTTCATATTGTTTATAATGTTTAAATGCTTCAGGATTCTTATTGTTGTTTATAGTGTTTAAATCATTTCGGGTTCTTACTGTATATAATGTTTAAATGGTTTCGGATTATTGTTTATAATGTTTAAAAGGATCAGGATTATCTTATATAGGGTTTAAATGGTTCAGGATTCTTTTTTATGATGTTTAAATGGTTCAGGGTTATTGTATATAGGGTTTATTCTTTACATACACTATTATTTATAATGTTTAAGGGTTGGTAATCCTAAAGAGTTCAGGATTCATATTGTTTACAATGTTTAAATGGTTCAGGATTATTGTGTATAGGGTTTATTCTTTATATACACTGTTCTTATTGTTTACAATGTTTAAATGGTTCAGGATTATTACTGCTTATGATGTTCAAACGGTTTAGGGTTATTGTATCTCGTGTTTAAATGTTTATGTGTTGGGGAAACGAACAATTACAAAGAATGGAAAAAGCTGTGAGAGATTGGAGAGGGGTAAATAGTTATAATTCTTGAGAAAAATTATGTTCTGTAGGCAAAAGAATTGTCTTAGGATAAAGGAGAAGGGGGGGATTGAAAGAAGTCATTTGTTATAAGTTTCAATGTTTATAATATAAAGTTTCTGTGGTTTTGGAACTGTTTCTGTGGTTTTATAAGGGCAGCCCTTCTCAAGATGGCGCCCTTGCGCGGCCAGACCTCCCAAAAATGGCGGCCAGAGAGGGGCGCACCCGGAAGCGGCCATGGCGGCGCGGGGCATTGTGGGAATCTGGGGGACCCGCGCTGTCCGCATCCCCCCCACACCCCCCCCGTAACCCCCCCCCCGGGCCCGAATTTGGGGCAAAAAAGGGCAAAATGGAGAGCGAGGAGGAGGAGGAGCCGCAGAGCAACGGGGTGAAAGAGGGCGGGATCGGGTCTGGGGGCGGGGCGAGCGAAAAGTGTATGAAATTTGGGGTGAAAAAGGGCGAAATTGGGGCTGAGGAGGAGAACAAAAAATGTGTGAAAATTGGGGTGAAAAAGGGTAAAATTGGGAGCGAGGATGAAGATGGGAGTGAGGAGGAGGAGGAGGAGAGGAAGGCGCCTCCCAGAAACGGGGGGGGAAAGGGCAAAAATGGGGGGAAAAGGGAGAAAACGGAGAGCGAGGAGGAGGAACGGACAGTGCAGAAAAATGGGGTGAAAAGGGGCAAAATAGAGAGCGAGGGGGAGGATGAAGAGGAGGATGAAGAGAAAGAGGAGCTGCCCCGGAAAAATGGGGTGAAAAGGGGCAAAATTGGGACTGAGGGAGAGAAGAACACAAAATCTGTAAAAATTGGGGTGAAAAAGGGTAAAATTGTGAGCGAGGATGAAGATGAGAGTGAGGCGAGGAAGGTGCTGCCTTCCAAAAATGGGGGGAAAAGAGGGAAAATGGAGAGCGAGGAGGAGGAGATCCGGAAAAATGGGGTGAAAAAGGGGAAAGTTGGGAGAGAGGGGGAGAATGATAAAAAATCAGTGAAAATTGGGGGGGAAAGGGGCAAAATGGAGAGCGAGGAGGAGGAGCTGAGCCGGAAAAATGGGGTGAAAAAGGGCAAAACTGGGAGCAAGGGCGAGGAGAAAATGGGGGGGAAAAATGGGGTGAAAACGGAGAGTGAAGAGGAAGAACGGGCAGCACAGAAAAATGGTGTGAAAAGGGGGAAAATTGAGAGCGAAGAAGAGGAGGAGGAAGAGCTGCCCAGAAAAAATGGGGTGAAAAAGGGGAAAATTGAGAGCGAAGAAGAGGAGGAGGAAGAGCTGCCCAGAAAAAACGGGGTGAAAAAGGGGAAAATTGGGAGTGAGCGAAAGAATGATAAAAAATCAGTGAAAATTGGGGGGGGAAAGGGCAAAATTGGGAGCGAGGATGAAGATGAGAGTGAGGAAGAGGAGGAGAGGAAGGCGCTGCCTTGCAGAAATGGTGGGAAAAAGGGCAAAAATGGGGGGAAAAGAAGGGAAATGGAGAGTGAGGAGGAGATCCGGAAAAATGGGGTGAAAAAGGGGAAAGTTGGGAGAGAGGGGGAGAAGGATAAAAAATCAGTGAAAATTGGGGGGGAAAGGGGCAAAATGGAGAGTGAGGAGGAGGAGGAAGAGGAGGAGGAAGAGGAGAAGGAGCTGAGGCAGAAAAATGGGGTGAAAAAGCGTAAAATTGGGAGTGATGAGGAGGAGGAAGAGGAAAAGGAAGATGAAAGTGAGGAAGAAGAGGAGGAAAAGGAAGATGAAAGTGAGGAAGAAGAGGAGGAAAAGGAAGATGAAAGTGAGGAAGAGGAGGAGGAAAATGAAAAGCCACTACGGAAAAATGGGGTGAAAAAGGGCAAAATTGGGAGTGGGACCAACCACCAAAAAAAGCTGCTGAAAATTGGGGGGGAAAAGGGCAAAGTGGAGAGTGAGGAGGAGGAAGATGAAGAGGAGGAGGAGGAGCTGAGCCGAAAAACTAGGGAGAAAAAGGGCAAAATTGGGAGTGAGGAGAAAATGGGTGGGAAAAACAGGGTGAAAATGGGCAAAAATGGGAGAGAGGGGAAAAAAGGGGGGAAAATTGAGGGGAAAAGGAGGAAAATGGAGACTGAGGAAGAGGAGGAGGAGAGTGAGGAGGAGGAGGAAGAACGGCCAACACGAAAAAACGGTGTGAAAAAGGGCAAATTTGGGACTAAGAGCGAGAAGAAAAGCTCAGTGAAAATTGGGGGAGAAAAGGGCAAAACAGAGACCAAGGAGGAAGAGGAGGAGGAAGAGCGCCCGGTGGGAACATCCAGCAGCGACTCGGAGGACGAGCGGCCGCTGGCGGAATGGGTGAAAAACCAGACGGATCGGGCAAAACCGTCGACGAAGAGGAGGCGGCGGGAATCGTCTGGGAGCGACAGCCGGGAGAGGAGTCCCCCCCGCAAGGTTTGGGGAGAATCTGAGCATTTTCAGGGGGTTTATGGGAAAAAAAATTGGGGGAAATGGGGAAATTTTGAAAATTTGTAAAAATTTTGAAAAAATTTAAGCAATTTGAGTTCTTGCATTTTTAAATTGAAATTTTCTTGGTGGGTTTTGAAAAGTGATTTTGGTTTTGGGGTCCCTTTTGGTTTTACCATTTTGGGGGGGGGTCTTTTGTGTTTTGGGGTCCCTTTTGGAGATTCTTTATCATTTAAGGGGTCTTTTGCTGTTTTAGGGCTCCTTTGGGGGTTTCTTTATCATTTTGGGGGGTTCTTTGCTGTTTTGGGTATCCTCTTGGGGGTTCTTTGTCCATTTTGGGGATTCTTTCCCATTTCAGGGCTCTTTCAAGGCCATTTCAAGGGAGGTTCGTTCTCATTTTGGGGGTTTCTCTGGGCTGTTTCAGGCCTCCTTTTGAGGGTTCTTGGCCATTTTGGGGCTCCTTTGCGGGTGTTCTTGGTCATTTTGGGGTTCCTCCTTGGAGTAATTACCATTTTGGGGAGTTATTTGCCATTTTGGGCCTCCTTTTGGGGGTTCTTTATTTTTTGGGGTATGTTCTTGGCCATTTCGGGGCTTCTTTTAGAGATTCTTTATCATTTTTGGGATGTTCATGGCTGTTTCGGGTCTCCTTTTGGGGTGTCCCTGCCACTCTCCCCCAGGTTTCGGGGGACCCTCCGGCTGTGCGGCGCCTCAAGCGCTACCTGTGGGCATGCGGCGCGCGCCCCAACTACAAGCGGCTGCTGGGGGGCTGTCGGACTCGGCGTGAGCAAGTCGGGGTGCTGCAGGGGGAGCTGCGTGCCCTCGGCCTCACTGGTGATGGGGGTGTTTGGGGGGCTATAGGGTGATTTAGGGGGGACTGTGAGGGGTTTGGGTGGGATTGTGGGGCTATAGGGTGATTGGGGGGGCTGGGAGGGGTTTGGGGGTATTTGGAGGAGGGAATTGGGGCTTGGGGGGGCTGTGAGGGATTTTGGGGGTGTTTGGGAGGACTGGGGGGCAATTTGAGGGAGTTGGAGGGATTTGGGGGTGTTTTGGGGGGACTGGGGGGATGGGAGCAGTCTTGGGGGGGCTATGGGGGTTTGGGGGGATTTGGAGGGGGGGCTTTGGGGTGTTTTGGGCATGCTAGGGTTGATTTTTGGGGTGCCAGGGGGGATTTCAGGGCCTGGAGGATGATTGGGGGGGGGCAGGGGCTGATTTTGTGGGTCCCCCAGGCACCCCATCCCTGGCGCGGTGTCGCCGGCTGCGCCGCCGGCGGGAGGAGGCGGCAGAGCTGGCAGCGTTGGACATGTCCAACATCATCGTTAGCACTGGTAATGAACACACACCTAAAACCCACGCCCTGCACCCCAAAAACCTCCACCCGCACCCCAAAACCTGCCCCGCCCCCCCCAAAATCCCCCAACCCACCTCTACATACCCAAAATCCCCCAAATCCCAACTTTTCTCCGTTCTAAAACCATTATTTTGAGCACAAACTCATTTCTTTACCTCAAAAGCCAACCCCCTGCACCCCAACCCCCCCGTACTCCAGCCACGCACCCCAAAACACCCTCAACCCCCCGTACACTAAACTCCCTGCATCCAACCCTCCCCATACACCCCAAAATCCCCTCCTGCACCCCAAAACCCCCCCTGTACCCTAATCTCCCTCTGTCCAAACCCCCTCCCGCACCCCAAAATCCCTCCTCGCACCCCAATTCCTTCCCCATACATCAAACCACCTGCATCCAACCCCCCCAGTAAACCCCAAACCCCCGTCCCTGCACCCCAAAATCCTCTCCCGCATCCCAAAACGGCCCTGTTTGCCCACGCAGGCCGCCCCCGCCGCGGCTGCACCCCCCGCAGCCCCCCCAGACCCTCGCCCCCCGCCATGGACTGGTCCCACCTCCGCGGCATCATCAGCTCCGACGGAGACAGCGACTGAAAACCAGACTCGTTTTTTGGGTCTAATTCAAAGGACTTTTTGGTCTAATATTTACGTTGGCGCAGGAAGATTCCGGGAGGGCGTTTTTGGGGCACTGGGGTCGTTTTGGGGGGGTCATCACCCTCCAACTGGAAGAGATCGCGACCCGTGCGCAGGATTTGTTCCTCCAGCTTCTTGTGCCGCTTCATATCCGACAAAACCTTGTCTAAGCGTGCCTCGCGCTTCTGGCCCCGCGACGGTGGCCCTGGGGGGGCAAAAAGGGAGGATTTTGGGGGGCGAAGGGCAGATCTGGGGAGGATTTGGGGGGCAGGGGGTCTGGAGTTTGGGGGGAAAAAGGTGATTTTGGGGGTATTGGGGAGTTTGGGGGGCAGGTTTGGGGAGGTTGTGGCTTCCTGATAAGCCCAGAGTTCCCGCCCGTGGTTCATTCCTCATCGTTAGATAATGAGGAGGGTTAATAAAGTAATTAATCCAAATCAACTGGCGTGCAATTAACCTGGGGTGCGGCGGCGGTCGATGAGGGCGCTTTTGGGGGGCGCTGGCTCGTCCTCGAAGTCGAACTCAGTGGGGACGGGGGGTCTGGGGGACAAAGAAAGGAAAAACACTTGGAAAGGAGACAATTTGAGCCAGTTTTTGGCCATTATAGCCATATTTTGGCCACTTTTAGCCAACTTTGGCCATTTTTGGCCACTTTTAGTCATTTTTTTGGCTAATTTTGACCTTTTGTGGCTAGTTTTTAACCATTTTGGCTGTATGTAGCCATTTTTTTGGCCACTTCTGGCCATTTCTTAGCTAATTTTGGCCAATTGTAGCCATTTTTAACCATTTTTGGCTATCTGTAGCCATTTTTGGCCATTTTTAGCTATCTGTAGCCAATTTTTTGGCCATTTTTAGCCAATTTTAGCCACTTTAGCCATTTTTTTGGCCATTGTTGGGCATTTTTGGCCATTTTTTGGGTAATTTTTAGCCATCTTTTGACTGATTTTGGCCATTTTTAGCCCTGAACAGTGGCAGCTTTTGGTCCTACTTGGCCTCCTCCTCCTCCTCGCTGTCGGGCTGCCCGGCTGAGCCGGCGTCCTCCTCGCTGTCAGGCTCCGGCGTGGGCGCTCGGCGTGGCAGCGGCGGCCGTTGGAGCGCGGGTGCGTGCCCGGTGCCGAGGAGCTCGTAGAGGCGCCGGATGGCGTCGGGGGGCGGCAGCCAGGCTTCGCCGCCATCGCCTTCACCGTCGCTGCTGGCTACGACCCAGCCTTCCTCATCCTCCTCTTCCTTGGCTCCTTCCGCCTCGGGTGCCACGGGCTGAGATTCGGGCAGTGGCGCCGAGGAGGCGTCGTCCACGGCGAGCGAGCGCAGCCCCGACGTCACCTCGGCCGCTGCGCCCGACGCCTCCATCTGCCGCGGCCCTGGCAGGACACGGGGCCACCAGATGAGGGCCTAAGGTGACCGAGGGCCACCAGGTTAGGCTTTGGGCTACCAGTTTAGGTCCTGGGGCCACCAATATAGGTCTTAAGGAGACCAAAGGACACTAAATTAGGTCCTGGGACCGTTAATTTAGGTCCTGGGGCCACTGATTAGGTCCTAAGGTGACCAAGGGCCACCAATTCAGACTTTAGGCCACCAGTTTAGGTCCTGGAGTCACTAATTTAGGTCACGGGACTAGTAATTTAGGTGCTAATGTGACCAGTGGCCACCAATTTAGGTCCTGGGGCCACCGATTCAGGTCCGGGGCCACCAGTTCGGTCCCCCCACCCCTCCTCCCCTCACTCACCCCTGGGATCGAGGCTGGGGTGAGGGGGGTGGGGGGGGCAGGGCCGGGACCCCCCTCAGCTCCCGGGCGCCGCCATCTTGGCTGCGGAGGCTGCCCCGCCCCCCACTGCGCATGCGCAGAGCAGCCAGGCCGCCCCACCTGCCGTGGGTCACACGCGTTGCCCCTTTAAGACGCGTTGCCCCTTTAGGACTCCCCCACCCCATTGCCCATTTAAGAGCTTTGTGGCGCTATTTGTTGCCGCTTTAAGAAGCCCTGGCACTGCCCTATCGCCCCTTTAAGAACTGGTGGGCTCCACTTTTATCCCTATAAACCTCTGTGGGTGCTACCCATTGCACCTGTAAGACCTTGTGGACCCTTTAAGACCCTGAGTTCCACCTTTACCCTTTTAAGCCTCCGTTGCCCCTTTAAGCGTCCCCCCCCGCTCTCCCATTGGCCGCGCGCCAAGCTCCGCCCCTTCCCGCTCTTCCCCCTCCACTTCCGGCCGCGCCGCGGGCGCCATTTTGGCCGCTGAGGCAGCGGCGAAGCTCGTTGGCGGCCACGGTTCCGTCCCCCCCCCTCGGCCCCGCCCCCCCCGCGGCGCTTCGGGGCTGAAACCGCGGGATCCTCGGCGGGGCCGGAGCTGGGGGGGGGCGGCCCCGAGCGGAGACGGTGAGAGAGAGCAGGGGGGAGGGGGGAAGGGCTGAGGGGCAGAGGGACTTGTGGGGCAGGGCTTGGAGTCCTGCAGCGCTTGTGGGGCAGAGCCCGAGCCTCTGGGGCGCTTGTGGGGCAGAACTTGGACGTGTGGGTCTTCTTGGTCACTTGTGGAGCAGAGCCTGGGCCTCGGCCGCTTATGGGCAGAGGAATCGATGGGGCAGGGTTGTTTGTGAGGCAGAGACTGAACCCCTGGAGCGCTTGTGGGGTAGAGCTTGAAGCTGTGGGGTCTGTTGTGGGGCAGGGGGACTTGTGGGGTAGAGCCTGGACTTGTGGGACAGGGCCTGGGCCTCTGGATCCGCTGGAGCACTTGTGGGACAGAGCTTGGACGTGTAGGTTTCCTTGTTCGCTTGTGGGGTAGGGCTTGGGCTTTTTGGGGCACTTGTGGGGCCGAGGGGCCTATGGGGCAGAGACAGGGCCTCTGGGGTGCTTGTGGGCCATCTATGGGACACGGTGTGGGGTCCTGAGGTGTTTGTGGGGCAGGGCTTGGACCTGTGTGTCTCTTTGGTCACTTGTGGGGCAGGGCCTGCGCCTATGAATCTCGTGTGGGACTTGTGGGGCAGAGTCTGTGCCCCTGGATCACTTTTGGGGCAGGACCTGGGCCACTTGTGGGCCTGGGGTCACTTGTGGGGCTGGGCCTGGAGCTCTGAGTCACTTGTGGGGCAGGACCTGTGCCTCTGGGTCACTTGTGGGTCTGGGTCACTTGTGGGTCTGGGTCACTGGCAAGGCTGGGTGTGAGCCATTTGTGGGGCAGAGCTTGGAGTTCTGAGTCACTTGTGGGGCAGAGCCTGCTCCCCCGGCTCACTGGTGGGTCCGAGCCGTGCCCTAGGGGCTGAGCTATGGGGCCAAGTTGAGCCTTGGCACCCTGCCCCACAGATTCCGTGGGTCACAGCGATGCCGTGGGGCGGGCGGGCGGGGGCTGAGCTGTTCTGCTCCGACGACCCCGAGCAGCGCTTCGGCGACCTGCGCGAGATCGGCCACGGCAGCTTTGGCGCCGTCTACTTTGTGAGTGACCCATGGCTGCCCCACAAGTGCCCCTGCCCCAGTGCTGCCCCACACATTCCCCCCAACCAGCTCTGGATCAACCCCTGTGCCCCACAGCTGCCCCATGGCTGCGGGTCCTTTCTTTATAGCTGCCTGCTGAGGGTTTCTGAGCAGTCTATTGCCCCATAAGTGCTTCTGACAAACTTCTTGCCGCATAGCTGCTCCCAAAGTGCCTCCCAACCACTCCTCCTTACCCCTTTTGGCCCTCCAACTGCCCCTTCCTGCCCCACAGCTGCCCCCTAAGTGCTCCCAACTCCGTCCGTGTTCCACAGCTACTCCCTAAGTGCCCCCAACTTCCTACCCCATATCTGCCCCGTAAATACTCCTTCCTGCCTCTGAAGAGCCCCCAGCTACCCCTTCCTTACCACTTCCTGCTCTCCAGCCACCCCCCCTGCCCCACAGCTGCCCCCTAAGTGCCTCTAACCACTCCTTTGTTCCCCTAAGTGCCCCTCAACCACCCTTCCTTGTCCCCTCCCTGCCCCCTGTCAGCCCTTTCTTGCCCCCCAACTGCCCCTCCCTGCCCCACAGCCACCCCCTGAGTGCCCTCAACTCCCTCCCCGCCCCACAGCTGCCCCCTAACTGCCCCCCTTGCCCCATAGCCGCCCCATAGCCACCCTTCCCTGCCCCACAGGCGCGGGACATGCGGACCAACGAGGTGGTGGCCATCAAGAAGATGTCGTACAGTGGGAAGCAATCTAACGAGGTGTGGGGCAGGGGGGCAGGCGGGTGCGCCCCACGGCACCCTCCCCGCCCTCTGCCCCACACGTTCCCGCCCCACAGAAGTGGCAGGACATCGTCAAGGAGGTGAAATTCCTGCAGCGGCTTCGGCACCCGAACACCATCGAGTACAAAGGCTGCTACTTGCGCGAGCACACGGCCTGGGTGAGCCTGACCCACAGATGGGGGGCGCGACCCATAGCAGGGGGGGTTGGGGCGCATAGAAAGGGGTTGGGAGCCTTAGATGTGGGGTGTGAGACCCGTGTGTGTGGGGCTGCGGGTGTTTGGAATGCATAGCTGAGCTTTGGGACCCACATGTGTGGGGTGGGGGGTGTTGGGACCCATAGATGTGGGGCAGAGAGCATTGATGGACTCACACATGAGCTGTGGGACCCACAGGTGTGGGGCAGGGGGGTTTGGGACCTGCAGATGGGGCTTGGGCCCCATAGGTGTGGGGTAGGGGGGTTCTGTGACCCACAGCAACGGTGTAGGGAGCACTTGTGGGGAGCACAAGCCCCATAGTGGGGCCTCACGTTGGTCAGGAACCACCCCACCGACCCACTGGCGGGGCAGCTGTGGGGCAGAGCCATCCCCCTGACCCACTTGGGGGCAGCTGTGGGGTAGATGTTGACCCCTTTCCTGCAGCTGGCTATGGAATACTGCCTGGGTTCGGCCTCGGATCTGCTAGAGGGTGAGTGCGGCACCATGGGGTAGTGCTATGGGGCAGTGCTGTGGGGCAGCCCCATAGCTCCTGCCCCACTTCTCTGCCCCCTAAGTGCATAAGAAGCCGCTGCAGGAGGTGGAGATCGCGGCCATCACCCATGGGGCGCTGCAGGGCCTGGCCTACTTGCACGCCCACAACATGATCCACAGGTGCGTTTGCCCCATAGCAACCCACAGCTGCCCCATAGCCTGCCCCAGGGTGCCCTGACCCACAGCGTTCTTGGAGCCAGGCACTCGCTTTGCTCCTCGGGTGCTTCTTTTCTTTGTGCTGCCCTAACTCAGCTATGGGGCTGCCCCATAGCACCGCACACTGCTCCTCGGCTGCCCCATAGCGTCCCACTCTGCCCCATGGCTGCCCCATAGTGCCGGGCATTTCATGCTACGTAGTGTCTGCCCTATATCTGCCTCACTAGTCTCTACCCCACAGCTCCCCAGTGATTCCCTCTCTGCCCCACTGACCCCCTTGTGCCCCACTGATCCCCATTGATTCTGTCTCCCCACCGCATGGTTCCCCGCCCCACGGCTCCCTCTCTGCCCCACAGCTCCCCTGCCCCACTGCTCCCCTCTCTGCCCCACTGAATCCTACTGCTACCTGTCTGCCCCACTGCTCCTCTCTTTGCACCACGGCTCCCCTGCCCCACGGCTGCCCCACACACACAGGGACGTGAAGGCGGGGAACATCCTGCTGGCGGAGCCGGGGCAGGTGAAGCTCGGGGACTTCGGCTCGGCCGCGCTCAGCGCCCCGGCCAACTCCTTCGTGGGGACGCCCTACTGGTGAGCCCCACGGCGCGGGGGGCGCGAGGGCCCTGCCCCACAGAGAGCCCCAGCTTGGGGGGTGGGGCTGCGGAGAGACCCCATCCCACAGGGACCCACAGTGTGGGGGGCGTGACCCACCGATGCTCCTGACTTGGGGGGCTGGGTTGCACCTCATGCCCCACGGACCCCCCTGCCCCACTGATTCCTGCCCCGCCAAGTCTCACCAATCCCCATTGCTCCCTGCCCCATGGCTCCCCATTCGTTCCCTTCCCTGCCCCACTGATTCCCCCCTGCCCCAGGGCTGCTGCCCAGTTGATCCCCACTGATTGCCCCTGCCCCACTGCTCCTCATTGATTATCTCTGCCTGCCCCACTGATCTCTCCCAACTTGTGGGGCTGGGCTGCACCTCATGGTTCACTGAGCCCCACTGATTCCTGCCCCATTGATCCCACCCACTCATCCCCTCTCTCTGCCCCACTGATCTCCCCTGCTGCATTGATTCCACTGATCTCCCGCCCCACTGATCTCCTGCTCCATTAATCACCATCGATTCATACCTGGTGCATTGATCCCACTGATTGTCTCTGCCCCACTGATCTTCCCTACTGATCTGCTCCGTTGATCCCCACTGATTCGTGCCCCACTGGTTTGTGCCCCACTGATCTCCTGCCCCATTGATCCCCACTGGTTCGTACCCCACTCATGTCCCACCCTACTGCCCCGACCTGCCTGATCCCCCCCCTGCCCCACAGCTCCTGCCCCACTGACCTTACTGATCTTCTGCCCCACTGATGGCACTGATTCCCTTCCTGCCCCCCTGTCCCACGGCTCCCGCCCCCAGGATGGCCCCCGAGGTGATCCTGGCCATGGATGAGGGTCACTACGACGGCAAGGCCGACGTCTGGTCCTTGGGCATCACCTGTATCGAGCTGGGTATGACCCCCCGCCTCATGGCCGCGCCCCACAGCCGCCCCCCACGGCCGCCCCATGGCGCTGACCCCCACTGTCCCCACAGCCGAGCGGAAGCCGCCGCTGTTCCACCTCAACGCCATGAGCGCGCTCTACCACATCGCACAGGACGCGGCGCCGGCGCTGCAGGCCGGGCCCTGGTCCCGCAGCTTCCGCGCCTTCGTGGCCGCCTGCCTGCAGAAGGGCCCGGCCCAGCGCCCGCCCTCCCACGGGCTCCTCCAGGTGGGTCCGCAGCCGCGTCTTCTCCTGCCCAGCCTACGGCCACTCGGCCCAGGGAGCCGTTCATTCGCGTCCCTGTGGACTCTGAGACGTTCCCGTGCCCATACGGACATTGGAAGCTTCTTATCTCCCATCTGTATGGACCTGCAGATGTTCTCTTGCCTGTCCCAAATCCATACGGGTCTGGAGAGCTTTTTCTCCCCATCCTGTGTCTCTGGGGACCTTGTACCTGCCCAGCCCGTGTCCATAGAGACCTTGAGATCATTTCGTGTCCATTGCATATCAGTATGGGTCTTGGGAGCTTCTGATTTCATGTCCATGTGGAGCTTAAGAACTTCCTCTTCTCATTTCACGTCCATGTGGGGCTGGAGAGCTGCTTATTTCACGTCTCTGTGGACTTTGAGAGTTTCTCCTGCTCATTCCACATCTGTGTGGGCGTTGGGACTTTCTCTCCTTTTTGTTTTGTGTCTATATGGACCCTGAGATCTTCTCCAGCTCATCACATGTCCGTATGGACCTTGAGCTCTTTCCCTGCCACATCTGTTGGAGTCTTTTTGTGGTCATCCCACGTCTATATGGACCTTGAGGTCTACTCCTGCCCATTCTGGTGGCCCCTGGTCCTCACCTTGTCCCCATGTCCCAGCATCCCTTCCTGCTGCGTGAGCGACCTCCGCGCGTGGTCCTGGACCTGATCCAGAGGACCAAGGACGCCGTCCGGGAGCTGGACAATCTCCAGTACCGCAAGATGAAGAAGATCCTCTTCCAGGAGGCCCCCAACGATCCCGGCGAGGACGACGAGGTAAGGAGGGGCCTGGGGCCTCCAAACCACCCCGCGTCAACTCCAAGACCCCATTGACCCCATGAGTGCTGTCCAAGGCCTCGTTGATGCTCAGGTCAACTCTACAGCTTGGTTGACCCTATAGGTCCTTTCCAAGGTGCTGTTGACCCCATAGATCATGTCCAAGACTTCTTTGATGCCATAGGTGCTCTCCAAGGCCTCGTTGACCACCACGTCAACCCTATGGCCAGGTTGACCCCATGGGTCCTCTCCAAGGCCACACTGATCTCCAGGTCAACCCCATGGCCTGGTTGAACCATGAATTGCCCCCAAGCTCCTCATTGACCTCCCTCGTCCCTCCTGGGCTCCTGGTTGTCCCCCCTCGGTCCTCCCCACGCCTGTTGTCCCCTCCTGACCTTCTGGTGGCCCCACCAGGAGCCAGAGCCGTTCCTGCGGCGGGCGGGAAGCCTGGAGAGCAGCCACTCGCTGCCCAGCACGTCCATCAGCGCCTCCAGCCAGAGCAGCAGCGTCACCAGCATGGCCGACGAGGACCAGGAGGACCACGAGGTGGAAGAGGAGGACCAAGAGGAAGGGCCGGACTCAACCATGATGCAGGAGGGAGAGCACACAGTCACGTCCAACAGCTCCGTCATCCAGCGCCTGCCTGTGAGTGGGGACCAGGGGGTGTCCCCAGGGGGTCCCACCTCCCTCGTGATGGTTCCTGTTGGGGTTCCATCACCCCAAGGATGTCCCGATGGTGCCCCATCACTCCCACAATGGCTTTTGTTGAGTTCCCGTCCCCATAAGGATCTCCCGATGGAGTCCCACCTGCCCCGTGATGGTTCCTGTTGGGGTTCCATCACCCCGAGGAGGTCCCGATGGAGTTCCACCGGCTCTCTGATGTTTCCTGCCCTTCTCCGTTTGCTTCTCCAGGCTCCAGACGGCTACGACTCGTCTCCTTCTCCTCCTCCTCATCTTCCTCCTCCTCCTCCTTCTCCTCCCGGGGCTCCTCCTGGCCGCCGGCCCCTCCCCCACCACTTCTCCACCATCCGGACGGCGTCGCTGGTGACACGGGAGCGGGAGGCGGCACTGCGCGAGCAGCTCAGCGGGTACCAGCGCATGAGGCGCCACCACCAGAAGCAGCTGCTGGGCCTGGAGAACCGTCTGCGGGCAGAATTGGCCGAACACCAGGGGCGTCTGGACCGTGAGCTGGAGAACCAGCGGGTGGGAGCGGCTGCCGAGGCCGAGAAGCTTGTCAGGAGGCACCAGGCCATCGCCGAGAAGGAGGTGGGCGCGGAGGGCCCCTGGGAGGTGGATGGAGGTGGGGTTGGAGGAGCATTGAGGGGTGGAGATGTGGCCAGGGGTCACCAAGAGGGCGTGGGGATGGAGAGGAAAGGGACTGGGTGGATGAAGGTGGGCCTGAAGGAGGTGGGGGTGGAGTTTGAGGAACATCAAGGGGTGAGGAGATGGTCAGGATGTGCCAGAAGACCTTGGAGGTGGAGGTGGCAGGGTCTGGGTGGATGATGTTGGGATGGGAGTAGGCGGAGATGCGGTTTGAGGAACGTCAGGGGGTGACAACATGGCCAGGAGGCACCAGAAGATCTTGGGGATGGAGATGGGAGAGACTGGGTGATGAAGAAGGGACTGGAGAAGGGGAAGTTGAGGTTGGAGGAGGTAGAGATGGAGTTAGAGGAACGTCAAGGATGAGGAGGTGGCCGGGAGGCCCCAGAAGACCTTGGGGTGTCCATGTATCCTGTCAGGCGAAGGCGGCGCTGGGTGAGGAGAAGAAGTTCCAGCAGCAGCTGCTGGGGCAGCAGAAGAAGGAGCTGGGGCAGCTCCTGGAGGCGCAGCGGCGGCACTACCGGCTGCGGAGGGACCAGCTGAAGGAGGTAACCCCCAAAACAGCCCCGAGGCAGCCCAGAAATACCACAAATACCAGAAAACGGCCCCAAACTGTCCCCAAAACACTCCAGAAACGCCAAAAATACTCTAAACCAGCCCCAAAACAGTCTGAAACCACCCCCGAAACGCCTAAAATAGCCCAAAACAGCTTAAAACATCAGAAATACCCCAAAGAAGCCCCAAAACTACCGAGCGCAGCCCCAGAGCCCCTCAGCACCCCAAAATCGCCCCAAATGAGCCCAAAATGCCCCTCAGGGCCCCCCGAATCCTCCTTCCTCCCACTCAGCCCCACACATCGCATCCCCCCGAGCCCCCCAAGTCCCACCCTGCTCCTCCCGCCCCCCAAGCGCGCCCCTGTCCCGCAGGAGCTGCAGGACGAGCCCGCGGCGCCGCGCCGGGAGCGCCAGGAGCGGCTGCAGCGGCAGAAGGCGACGCTGCAGCAGCTGCAGGCGCAGGAGGAGGCATCGCTGCTTTGCCGCCAGCGCCGCGACTTCCACCTGCAGTGTCGCCAGTACAAGCGCAAGATGCTGTTGGCGCGGCACAGCCTCGACCAGGACCTGCTGCGCGAGGTGTGACCCATGGCGCCGTGGGGCAGGGAGGGAAGCCTCGGGGCTGTGGGGCGGAGAGTGCCTGGGACTGTGGATCTATGGGGTGGAGACTCCTTGGGGCTGTGGATCTGTGGGGCAGAGAATCCGTGGGGCTGTGGATCTGTGGGGTGGAGATGCCTTAGGGCTGCAGATCTATGGGGTGGAGATTCCTTGGGGCTGCGGATCTGTGGGGCAGGGAATGCCTGGGGCTGTGGGGCAGGGAGTCTTTGGGGCTGTGGGTCTATGGATCCGTATCTATCGCAGTCGACGAAGGAGGAGGAATGCAGGGAATCTCTGGGGCAGGGCTGACTCCGTGGGGCAGGCCATGGCCAGATCTATGGGGCAGAGCTGACTCCGTGGGGCAGGCCATGGCCAGATCTATGGGGCAGGGCTGACTCTGTGGGGCAGGCCATGGCCAGATCTATGGGGCAGAGCTGACTCCGTGGGGCAGGCCATGGCCAGATCTATGGGGCAGGGCTGACTCCGTGGGGCAGGCCATGGCCAGATCTATGGGGCAGAGCTGACTCCGTGGGGCAGGCCATGGCCAGATCTATGGGGCAGAGCTGACTCCGTGGGGCAGGCCATGGCCAGATCTATGGGGCAGAGCTGACTCCGTGGGGCAGGCCATGGCCAGATCTATGGGGCAGAGCTGACTCCGTGGGGCAAGGCCATCCATGGGTCGCCTCCCGTGCAGGAGTTGACGAAGGCGCAGTCGCAAAAGGAGCAGGAGTGTGCGGCGCTGCTGCGGCAGCACGAGGCCACGCGGGAGCTGCAGCGCCGCCATCTTGCCGCCCTGCACCGCACGCGCTGCGACCTGGCGCGGCTGCAGCACCAGAGCGAGCTCGCCAACCAGCGTGACTACAACCGGCGGCGCCACCAGGAGCTGCGGCACCAGCACGCCGCGCAGGCGCGACAGCACCCCAAGACCCTGCGAGTAGGTGCCCCACGGCGCCCCACGGCCCCGCGCCTCGCCCCCCTCCTCCCTCCCCTCCTCTGCTCCCTCCTTGCTGTTGCTGTCGCTCTCCGACCCTCGCCTGCCGCTCTCTTTGCCTTCCTGGCGGCGCTTTGGGTGGAAAAACAAGGATTTTGGGGCTGGGGAGGTGATGTCCATCTCCCCGCTCCCCCTCGCCTCGCTCCCCTCGTCCCTCACATCTTCTGCTCCGCTTTCGCCCTCGCTGTCGCCCTCCGCCCCTCACTCCTTGCTCTTTCCGGCCTCCTCGCAGCCCTTTGGGTGGAAAAACAAGGATTTTGGGGCTCCCCTTGCGCAGGTGCCACATGGCGCCCCGCGTCCCCTCTTGTCCCTCCCCTCCTCTGCTCCATCTTGGCCCTTGCCGTCGCCCTCCATCCCTCGTTCCCGGCAATTTGCGGCCTCCTGGCGGCCCTTTGGGTTGAGAAGCAAGGATTTTGGGGCTCAGCCACCGCCGCCCGTCTCCGCAGCTCCCCTCTGCTCCCCCACGTCCTCTGCTCCATCTTGGCCCTCGCCGTCGCCCTGCGCCCCTCGCTCCCGGCGCTCTTGGGTCTCCTGGCCGCCCTTTGGGTGGAAAAGCAAGGATTTTGGGGCTTCCTTTTGGCGCTGGAAGGAGGGGCGCTGGCGTATGGCCTCCTGCTCCGCTCGGGGGCCGCGTCCCTGGCGCCGGTGTTGGCGACGGGGGCGGTTGTGGGGCTGAGCGCGCAGCGCCGCCGGCTCTACGTGCCGGTGCTGGTGCTGGCGGCGCGGCTCTGGGCGTCGCCGTGGCTCTTCGTGCCGCTGTACGGTCTGGGCGCTCTGGCGCGGGGGGCGCTGGGGACGCTGCGGCGCCGCGCTCAGCGGCGCTGGGTGCGAGGGCTGCTGGCACTGCCGCCGCCGTGCTTCCGCCTCCTCTGCCACCTCGGTTTCGCCTCCGAGCGAGCCCTTTTCCTTCTCTTCCCCAAAACCAACAAAACTGCCTTCAGGTCGCGGCTCCCGGTGCTGCAGCGGCGCCGGCAGCGAGCCCCGGGGCTCCTCCACCGACATCTTGCCTGGATCCCCCTTTTTGACCACTTCCCCCTCTTTTTTGACCATTTTTCCTCCATTTTTTCTCACTTCACTCGGGTTTTTTCCCGCTTCACCCCTCTTTTTTCCCGTTTCACCCCCGTTTTTGCCCATTTCACCCCTATTTTTTCCCGTTTTCCCCCTCTCTTTGCCTATTTTACCTCTCCTTTTGCCCATTTCCCCCCAGCTGTTCCCTGTTTCCCTTCCATTTTTGCCCATTTCCCTTCCAATTTTGCCCATTTCCCTGTTTTTTCCCATTTCTCCCCCTTTTTCTCATGTTTCAAACCCTTTTTTTCCCATTTTTGCACCCTTTTCTCCTGGTTTCCCGCCCTTTCCTCCCGGCCCCTCCCCTTCCTTTCCCGCTTCCCGGCCCTTTTTGCCCGTTTCCCCCTGTTTTTGCCCCAAAAGGTGCCTCAGGTTCGGCCCAGCCGCATCCCCCGCCCGGCCCCGCGCCCCCGTTTTGGGGAGGGGAAGCGGGGACCCCCCTTGGCCGCCCCACAGCGACCCTGGAGGTGACAGCGGCCACGGGGGGGCACAGACCCCCTCAGGGGCAACCACCCCACTTTTGGGGTGAAAACACCCAGGTTTGGGTCAGGGAACCCACTTTGGTGGCAAGAACCCCCCCTTTTTGGGGTGTGAACCCTCCATTTTGGGGCGAGAACTCCCCTTTTTGAGGCGTGAACCCCCCCTTTTTGGGGTGTGAACCCTCCATTCTGGGGTGCAGAGCCCACTCTGAGGGCAAAACCCACCATTTTGGGGATGAGGAACCCCCTTTTTGGGGTGAAAACCCCCACTTCTGGAGTGCAGAGCCTACTCTGAAGACAAGAACCACCACTTCTGGGGCAGGGACCCTCCATTTTGGGGTGCAGAGCCCCTTCTGAGGACAAAACCCACTACTTTGGGGATGATGACCCCCCTTTTTGGGGCAAGAACACCCTTTTTGGGGTGCAGAGCCCACTTTGGAGACAAGAAGAACCACTTTTGGGGTCAGGGACTCCACTTTTGGGGCAAGAACCCCCTCATTTGAGGCACAAACTCCAGTTTTGGGTCAGGGACCCCCATTTTTGGGGCAAGAACCGCCCTTTTTGTGGTGCAGAGCCCGCTTCGAGGGCAAGAACCAACACTTTTGGGGTGCAGGGACCCCCCTAAAAGCACGGACCCTCACTTTTGGGGCAAGAA
This sequence comes from Cuculus canorus, assembly GCF_017976375.1. Classification (NCBI taxonomy): domain Eukaryota; kingdom Metazoa; phylum Chordata; class Aves; order Cuculiformes; family Cuculidae; genus Cuculus; species Cuculus canorus. The sequence continues at coordinate 981,945 of NC_071438.1, forward strand.
GCTCCCTTCTTGGGTCAGGGACCTCCCCATTTGCAGCAAGAACTCTATTTTGGAGTGTAAACCCCTCTTTTTGGGGCAAGACCCCCCACTTTTGGGGTTCTGGGACACCCCTAAAAGCATAGACCCTCACTTTTGGGGCAAGAACCCCCGCTTTTGGGTCAGGGACCCCAATTTTGGAGCATGAGCCCTCCTTTTTGGGGCTAGAACTGCTTTTTTTGGGTGCGGGACCCCCCTATTTTTGGCAAGAACTCCACTTTTGGGGCCAGGAACCCCCTTTTTTGGGGCCAGGAACCCTCTTTTTAGGGCAAGAAACCCCCCGAGAGCATGCCCTCCCATTTTTGGGTGTGATACCCTTCTTTTTGGGGTAAGAACCTCTCTTTTTGGGTGTGAACCCTGATTTTGGGGTCTCCCAGCCCCCCCCCCCCCGCTGCTCCCCTATTTATTGCCCTTTGGGGGGGTCCCCATTTTGGGGTCATTTTCCCTTTTTTTGGTTTTTTTTCCCCCCTTTTTGGGGTCATTTTTCCTTTTTTTTTTTCCCTCCCCTTTGGGGGCGTTCCCCCTTTTTTGGGGGGGTCCCTATTTTGGGGTAAAAAGCTGGGATTTTGAGGAGTTCCCCCCTCAGAGTCCCGCTCCGAGGGTGCAGGCTGGGATTTTGGGGCCGTTTCCTCCGTTTCCATCGTTTTGGGGTTGTTTTGGGGGGGTTTGGGGATTTCTGTTGGTTTTATTTTCTGTTAAATACATGGATTTTGAGCAAAATCCCGGCCGTTTCCATTGGTCCCGTTTTGATTTGGGGGGGTGGGGTCACCCATGGGTGGTGGGACTCCATGGTGGGGTCACCCATGGGTTCTGGGGTCACCTATGGGTGGTGGGACTCCACAGTGGGGTCATTCCATGGGTTTTGGGGTCACCCATGGGTGGTGGGACTCCATTAGGGGTCACCTGTGGGTGTTGGGGTCATCTCCTGGGTGGTGGGTCAGTGGGAAGTATCTCCGTGGAGGGGGAGGGGTTCATCTCTGGGCTGTTGAGCTTCTTCCGTGGGTGGTGGGGCTCAATGGAGGGGTCACCCATGGGGTGGTGGGACTTGGTGACAGGGTCACCTCATGGTGGGGACGTGGGATGGGCTCCTCCATGGGTGCTGGGGTCACCTTAGGGGGGTGGTGGGACTCCATGGTGAGGTCACCTCATGGTGGGGATGGGACATAGGATGGGTTCTGCCATGGGTGCTGGGGTCACCTGTGGCTGGTGGGACTCCATGGGGTGGTGGAAGTGGGGTGGGGTGGTGTCCCCTAACCCCACCGCCCTCCTTCTCTCGCGGCCGCAGTCCAAGGAGCTGCAGATCAAGAAGCAGTTCCAGGACACCTGCAAGATCCAGACGCGCCAGTACAAGGCCCTGAGGACCCACCTCCTGGAGACCACAGCCAAGAGCCACCACAAGGCCCTGCTCCAGCGCCTCAAGGAGGAGCAGACACGCAAGCTGGCCGCCTTGGCCGAGCAGTACGACCACAGCATCAGCGAGATGCTCGCCAGCCAGGCCGTAGGTGCCACCACGGGGGCCAACGGGGACCAAGAGGGACCAACAGATCCATGGGGAACCCAACGGGAACCTAAAGGGGACCAAGAGGTCCGTAGGAAACCAACAGAGATCAAGAGGGACCAGGAGATCCATGGGGACCCCAATGGGGACCAGGAGGGACCATCGAGGCCACGGGGACTCAATGAGGACTAAGAGGAACCAAACAGATCTATGGGAAATCTAATGGGGACCCAACTGGGACCAAACTGGGACCAAGAAGTCCATGGGGAACCCAACGGGGACCAAGAGGGACCAAGAAGTCCATGGGGAACCCAGTGGGGACCAACAGGGACCCAATAGATCCATGGAGAACCCAGCGGGAATCCAATGGGGACCAAGAGGGACCCAGTGGGGACCAAGAGATGGGTGGTGAGCCCCCCCAGGAGATGCGGAACCCCTGGAGAACCCTCCTTCTCGGTCGATGAGGTTTTGGATCTCTCCCACCCCATCTTTGTTCCCCCTCCAGCTCCGGCTGGATGAGAAGCAAGAAGCCGAATGCCAGGTTCTCCGTCTCCAGCTGGAGCAGGAGCTGGAGCTCCTCAACGCCTACCAGAGTAAGATCAAGATGCACACGGAGGCCCAACACGAGCGGGAGGTCCAGGAGCTAGAGCAACGTCTCTCCATCCGCCGCGCCCTCCTGGAGCAGCAGGTACCAAGATGGGGGTCACAGGGACCTCTGTGTGGATCTTGGTGGCCTTGGGGTCTTCTCCATGGAAGCTGGGGGAGGTTCGGTGGTCTCCAAGGGTGGTCTGGGGGGATTCCTGCAGGGGTTTGGGTGGTTTGAGGGCTCCTTGTGGAGAACTGGGGTGGGATTGAGGTTCTTCAAGGACAATTTGAGGGGTTTTGAGGTTCCTCAAGGACAGTTTGGGTGGTTTGGGGGTTCCTCAAAGACAATTTCGGGGATTTTGAGGTTCTTCAAGGACAATTGGGAGGCTTTTGGGATTCTTCAAGGACAATTTGGGTGGGTTTGAGGTTCTTCAAGGACTTGGATATTCTTAGTGGGAATTCCGGTGATTTTGGGGTCTTTTGCTGGGATTTTGGTGTCATTTGTTGGAATTTTGGGGTTGTTTGCTGGGAATTGGGTTCTCTTAGCGGGAATTTTGGTGATTTGGGGGTCTTTTGCTGGGATTTTGGGGTCGTTTGCTGGAATTTTGGGGTTGTTTGCTGGGAATTGGGTTCTCTTAGTGGGAATTTTGGTGATTTGGGGGTCTTTTGCTGGGATTTTGGGGTCATTTGCTGGGATTTTGGGGTCTTTTGTTGGGATTTCAGGTCTTTAGCTGAGATTTCGTGTCTCCAGTTGGGGTTTTGGGTTCTCTTAGTGGGATTTTTGGTGATTTGGGGCTCTTTTGCTGGGATTTCTAGTGTTTTTCTGGGTTGTTTGCTGGGATTTGGGGGTCTCTTTCCGCCCCTCTCCCTCAGATCGAGGAGGAGCTGCTGGCGCTGCAGTCGGAGCGCTCGGAGCGGATCCGGGCGCTGCTGGAGCGCCAGGCGCGGGAGCTGGAGGCCTTCGACGCCGAGAGCCTGCGGCTGGGCTTCAGCGGGATGGCGCTGGGCGGCCCCTCGTGCCCCGCGGCCCCTCGGCGGCCCGTGCCCCGCAGCGGCTGCCCCTGGACCCACGGGCCGCCGCTGGCGAACGCGCCGCTGGCCACGCCCCCTTCGGGCTTTCCCGCGCTCTTAGCCACGCCCCCTCCTCTGGCCGCGTCCCACCCCGCGCTCTTGGCCACGCCTCCTGCCGCCCTCCCCTCTGCTGTGACCACGCCCCCTCCGGCTTTCCCCGCCCTCTTGGCCCCGCCCCCCGGCGCCAGCCCGCAGCCCCCCCGCAGGGGAGGGGACGCGGGGGGTGGGGGCAAAGTGACACTAATTGGAGGGGGAGGAGCCCAAAAGTGACATTAATTGAGGGCGGACGCCCCGAATTGGGGAGGTTTGACATCAAAAACTGGTTCTGATTTGGGGAAACACAGCCAAAAATGACCCCAAGTGGGGGAAGCACCCCAAAAATGACCCCAGTTGGGGTGAGGAGACTCAGAATCGCCTCTAATTTGAGGGGGGCACCCCAAAATGAGCCAAATTGGGGTGAAGGGACCCCAAAAATACTCGAATTGGGGTGAAGGGACCCAAAAAATGGGGGGGATACTCCAAAAGTGACCTCAATTGGAGTTGGGGCCCAAAAATGTCCCTAATTGGGGGGGGTCACCTCAAAAATGACCCAAACTGGGCTGAGGGGACCCAAACTGCCTCTAATTTGGGGGGGACACACCCCAAAAATAACCCGAATTGGGTTGAGGGAACCCAAAAATCGACCCTAATTGGGGGGGACACCTCAAAACTGACCCAAAATGGTTGGGGACCCAAAAAGTGACCCAAATTGGGGTGAAGGGACTCAAAAATCTACCAAAATGGGAGGGCACCTCAAAATGACCATAATTGGGGGGCAAAACTGCCCCTAATTGGGGCAAAACCCCTAAAATGGACCTTTTTGGGGTGAAAGGGGCCCTGAAATCACCCCTAATTTGGGGGAGGAGCCCCTCAAAGCAGAGAATTGGGGGAGGGAACCTCAAAACCTGACATTTTGGGGGGGGGGGGGGGGCAAAGTGAACTGTGTTTTGAGGAGAAATGCCTCCAAAATTGATATTTTATGGTTGGGGGAGACCCAAAACCTCTTATAATTGGGGAGGTTGCCTCAAAACCCGCCAATTATGGCTAATTAGGGTGCCCCAATCACTGTTAATTAATATGAGGAGGGAACCCCTCAATGTCGGGGCCCCAAAAACAGCCCCCCCGCACTGTGTCGGGGGGGGGCGGTCATTAGTGAGATTAATGAATAATTAATGAAGATGGTAACGATTAAAGAGGCTCCGCTCTGGGTTTGGGGGTGGGGGGCGTTAATTAGGAGCTTTATTAGTGCCCGGAGGACGGTAAATCCCCTCATCATGAACCGGGGGTTACTGGAATGGGCCTGGGGGGCACTGGGGGTTACTGGTGGGGCACTTCGCCGTACTGGGAGGCACTGGGGGTTACTGGTGAGGTGCGGGGACGGCGCTACTCAGTAATGAATGGACCCGGTAGGAGGGGCGTGAAATGACGTCATAGGGCGGGGCTTGAGCGCCCCTGAGGGCAGACGGAAACGAGGCTCTGGCGCCGCTGATTGGCCGCGCGGGTCTGTTTCCGTGTCACGTGACCGGCGCGGGCGTTAAAGGCGCCGCCGCGGGTCTGGGGGTGATGGCGAAGGGGGAGAAGGAGGTGAACGTGTTCCTGTTCGTGCCCAACCTGATCGGTGAGGGGACGGGGAGGCACTGGCGGGCGATGAGAGGGGACTGGGGCGAATTGGGACGGACTAGTAGGCCCTGGGAACCACTGGGAGAGACTGGTGAGGGATGGGAGGGTACTGGGATGGACTGGAGGGCATCTGGGAATCACTGGGACGGGACTGAGGCGAATTGGGATGGACTAAGAGGGACTGGGAGGCACTGGGAGAGACTGGAGAGCACCTGGGAACCACTGGGATGGGACTGAGGCGAGTTTGGATGGACTAGGAGGGACTGGGAAGCACTGGGAGGGACTGGAGAGCAACTGGGAACCACTAGGAGGGGATGAGAGGGCATTAGGGTGAATTGGGATGGACTGGGGGGCCCTGGGAACCACTGGGAGGGAACTGGTGGGGAATAGGATAGACTGGAGGGCAACTGGGAACCACTGGGAAGGGATGGGAGAGACTGGAGGACAACTGGGAACCGTTGAGAGGGACTGGTGGGGGATGAGGGTGGGGGTATTATTGCTTGTTACTGGTTCTTACTGGGAGGCACTGGGGGCCAGGCTATGCCCGGGTGGTGCTGGCGGCCGCCGCCTTTTACCTGATGCCGCACTCGCCGGGGCCGGCGGCCGCCTGCTATGTCCTGAGCGCCGCGCTTGATGCTGTCGATGGCCACGCCGCCCGCGTCCTGGGGCAGGGTGAGAGGACTGGGAGGGGCTATGGGGGACTGGAAGGGGACTGGGATGCACTGGAGGGAATTGGCAGGCACTGGGAGGGGATTTGGGGGCACTGGGAGGTACTGGAGGGGATGGGGACGGGACTGGGAGGTACTGGGTCCCCTGCCCCATAGTGGGTCACCCCTGCCCCATAGCTTCCAGCCTGTGGCAGGTCCTCCCTGCCGCCCACAGCGGCTCCCACCTCTAGCGGGTGCTTCCTGCCCCATACTGTGCCCCACAGTGGGTGCTCCCTGCCCGACAGCAGGGGCTCCCAGCCCTGGCAGGTTCTTTCTGCCCCACACAGTGCCCCATAGTGGGTCCTCCATGCCCCACATGGTGCCCCACATCCGCCCCCGCTCATGGCACGTTCCTGGCTGGGGGCGATGCTGGCCATGCTGATGGACCATAGCTCCCAGCCCCGTCGCAGGTGCTCCCAGCCCCACACGGTGCCCCACATCCCCCCCCGCACAGGGTCCCGGCTGGGTGCCATGCTGGACATGCTGACGGACCGGCTGTGCTCGCTGTGCCTGCAGCTCAACCTGTCGCTGCTCTACCCTCGCGCCGCACCCCTGTTCCAGCTCAGCATCGCTGCCGACATCGCCAGCCACTGGCTGCACATGCACTGGTGGGCGGGGCTAAATGGGGCGGAGCCTCGGGGCGGGGCTTAGAGCAGGGACATCAATTGGTTGTGCTGGGTGGGGCGGGGCTTAGGCAGGGATGCCCATTGGCTGTAATGGGAGAGGGCGGGGCTTAGAGCAGAGGCACCCATTGGTTGCAATGGTCAAGGGGCGGGGCTTAAGGCCAGAGAGGGCGGAGCTGAGAGCAAGGGTGTCTATTGGTTGCAATGGGAGGGGGTGTGACCTGAATTTGTGGGCGGGGCTTGTAGTGAGGGTGTGGGCAGTGAGTCAAATAGGGACAGCTGTTGACTGTGCGCCAGGAGTGGGTGGGGCCTAATGAGGGGGCGTGGCTTCCTCATCCCCTTGGCTAGGCTCCAGGAGTGGGAGGGGCTTGTGAGGGGTGGGGACTGAGATGGGGCGTGGTTTCCGTGGTGTGGGCGGGGCTTGGGCGATGAGGGCGTGGTCTGACATGGTCCCCTTCCAGCGCCACCCTGCAGGGCGGGGGCAGCCACAAGAGCGTGGGGGGAGAGGGGCCATCCGTCCTCCGCCTGTACTACAGCTCCAGGGTGAGACTGGGAGCACTGGGAGGGGGTGGGGGGCACTGGGAGGGGAGTGGAGGGAACTGGGAAGGGAGTGGGAGGGACTGGAAGAGGTTAGGGAGTTACTGGGGGGACTGAGAGGGTCTGGGAAGGTACTGAGTTGAGGGGGGAGTGGGAGTGGATTGGAGTGGGCTGGAGGGGCATTGGGAACACTGGAGAAACTGGGAGGGGAGTGGAGGGACTGTGAGGAACAGGGAGGGATTGGGGGGCACTGGGATGACCTGGGAGGATGGGGGGGGGTTAATTGGGAGGCACTGGTCTGAACTGGGAAGCACTGGTTTGAAATTGTGCTGCAGCCATTGCTGTTTCTGCTCTGTGCTGGGAACGAGGCCTTTCTGTGCTGCCTCTTCCTCGTCTACCACTGGGAGGGACCAACTGGTGAGACTGCGAGGGGCTGGGGGGAGGCTAGCAGGGCACTGGGAGGCCCTGGGGGTTACTGGTAGGGTACTGGGGGGCACTGGTGGGTTGCTGGTGGGGCACTGGAGATTACTGAGAGGAACTGGTTGGGTGCTGGGAAGCACCAGTTGTTACTGATTGGGCACTGGGAGGCCCTGGGAGTTACTGGTTGGGCACTAATTGGGCACTGGGGGTTAGTGGTGGGGCAGTAGATTGCATTATGGGTCACTGGGAGGGCACTGGGAGGGGCCAGGGGTTACTGGTGGGGCCCTATGGATTACTGGTGGGTCACTGGGAGGCCCCGTGGGTTACTGGAGGGGCACCGGGGGGTCCTCAGGGTTACTGGTGGGGCCCTGGGGAGGCTGCGGGGGGGGCTGTGGGGTTACCTGCTGCTCCTCCCTGGTCCTTACTGGTGCGTACTGGTGTGCAGTGGTGCCAGGGGGACCGGGGCTGTTCCGGGCCGGGCTGCTCCTCGCCGCCCCCATCGCCGCCATCAAGCTGGGGGTGACGCTGGTGCAGCTCGGGGGGGCCGCGCAGCGCCTGGCGGCCATCGACCGCGCCGAGTACCGCGCACGCCAATAAACCAGAGAGCCCGCACTGGAGGCACTGGGGACACTGGGGGGGGAAGAATAAGGGACTGGGAGAGGATTAGGGGGAACTGGGAGGGAGAAAAAGGCACTGGGAGGGGATTAAGGGGAACTGGGAGGGAGAAAAAGGCACTGGGAGGGGACTGGGATGCACTAGGAAGGGTTTTGGGGGAGGCATTGGGGGGACTGGGAGGGATTTGGAGAGCAAAAAAGGCACTGGGAGGGGAATGGGGGGAAGTGGGAGGGGATACAGGGGGACTGGGAGGGACTGGGAGGGACTGCAGCTGTGGTGGCCGCAACCCCCTGAGCTGTGGCTCCACCGCTGGCTCGTTAGGACCGCAGCCAATTCATGGCAGAGGGGTTAATTACAGAGTAGGGGAGGGGTCACCTGACCTCCATCCAGGTCATCTCAGTGGCCACCAAACCCCCCCAAGATGTGGCTTCACCATTGGCTCGTTAAAACCTTGGTCAATTAATGAAGGGGGTTAATTATGGGGTGGAGGATGGGCCACATGACCTCCATCCGGGGCACCAAGCCCCTTGGTGACCACTCTTGTGGTGGCCACCAAACCCCCTAGAGCTGTGCCTCCGCCTTTGGCTCACGAAGACCTTGGCCAATTAACAAGGGGGTTTAATTGTGATGGAGGAGGGTTCAGATGGGGGTTGGTGAGACAAGAGGTTGGGGAAGGTCCTGGTGGTCCTCAGAGGCGCCGGATCTTCATCTCGCTCTTCTTGAGGGAGTAGTAGAAGCCCTTCCACTGGGCCCAGTTGATGCCATTGGCATAGGAGAGGTGAGCACCCCCCAGGTAGAAGCCGTTGAGGTTGGAGAAGTGGCAGCTCTTGAACCACCAGGCGCCTGAGGAGAGCGCAGCGCAGTTCTGCACGTAGAGGTCCTGGTCGCGGTCGAAGGTGGAGAACTTCTGCCCATTGTGGTAGCTCAGGGAGTCGCCTGAGAGGGAAACGGGGAGGACCTCAACGGGGCATCCACCTCCCTCTGGTGGCCCCCAGCATGGCCGCCATGGAGCCAGTGTTTTCTCCCCATGGACCATGTTGACCTGGTGGACCCCTGTCATGACCTACATTGACTTGGTGGCCCCTCCCTGTGGTTCTTGTTGATCTTCAACCTCTTCCCCATGGTCTGTGTTGACCTTCCATCCCCTCCATTGCCCTGGTGGCCCCTCCCCATGGTTGACATTGACCCACCATCCCCTCCCTGTGCCCCGTGTTAACTTTCAGCGCCCTTCCTGTGGTCCATGTTGACCTGGTGTCCCCTCCCCATGCCCCATCTTGACCTTCCACCCCCTCCTCATGAGTTACATTGACCTTCCAGCTCCTCCATTACCCTGGTGGCCCCTCCTCATGGTTTGTGTTGACCCTCAACTCCTTCCCCATGAGTCATCTCGATCCTCAACCCCCTCCTTTGACCTGGTATCCTCTCCTCGTGGTTGATGTTGACCCACCACCCTTTCTCTGTGCCCCACGTTGACCTTCAACCTGCTCCATTGACCTTCAGCCTCTTCCCCGTGCCCCACGTTGACCTTCAACCCCTTTCTTGTGCCCCATGTTGACCTTGTGGCCCCTCCCCGTGGTCCACCTTGACCTCCGACCCTTGCCCCGGTGCCCCCTGATGTGGGTCGCCCCCCCTGTGCTGTCACCGGCGCCGCCGTCGACGAAGGCCCCAACGTGCAGGGTGTAGCCGTCCTCCTCGGCGCTGATGGCGTGGGGTGAGAGCGAGAAGGTCCCGTAGGTGGCGGCCGCCGTGTTGTTCTCGAAGTCCTCGAGCTCCACCCGCAGCTCATAGCGGCCCTGCAGCGTCAGCAGGTGCAGCGCCTCCAGCCCTGGGGGGCGGCCGTGGGGCAGGATGTGGGGCAGGGAAGGGGAGATGTGAGGTGGGATCTGGATGAGATGTAGGGCAGGGGAGGACGTGGGGTGGGATGTGGGGCAGAGGGGGGGATATGGGGCACTGTGGAGCGGAGTGTGGGGCAGAGAGAGGTGGGATGTGGGGCAGGGAAGGGGGAGCTGTGGGGCAGGATCTGGGGGCTACTGGGAGGGGCAGTGGAGGGCTAAGCAGCCTGTACTGGTTCCTACTGGGGGCTGCTGAGGGACATCAGGAACCCCTGCGGGTGGCTGGGGGGGGCGGCCCTGGGGGTTCTTGGCTGCTGCTGGTTCAAACTGGTTTATACTGGTTCAAAACGGTTGCTGTTGGTTTATACTGGGCCATACTGGGGGCTGCTGAGGGACGCCCTGGCGGGGGCTGGGAGGGAGCTGAGGGGGGGGGGCCCTGGGGGTTTCGTGGGTGCTACTGGCTTCTATTGGTTTATACTGGTTTGAACTGGGCTGACCAAGCCAGTACTCGCCGTCGGCGCGGCCGAAGCCGTGTCTGTAGTCGTTCCAACCCCGGAAAAAGCTGACGGAGCCGTTGAATCGCTTCTGGAAAACCTGGAGGGGAAACCAGTATAGGAAACCAGTATGGGGGGGGGAGGGCAGACCAGTATGGGAAACCAGTACCAGTGGGGGGGGGGGAGGGCAGACCAGTATGGGAAACCAGTACCAGTGGGGGGGGGGGGGGGGAGGGCAGACCAGTATGGGAAACCAGTACCAGTGGGGGGGATGGGGTGGGGGGCAGACCAGTATGGGAAACCAGTACCAGTATGGAGGGGGGGGGGGGGGCAGGCCAGTATGGGAAACCAGTACGGGGCTGGGGGGAGGGCAGACCAGTGTGGGAAACCAGTAGGGGGGGGGGGGGAGGGCAGACCAGTATGGGAAACCAGTACCAGTATGGGGGGGGCGGGGGCAGGCCAGTATGGGAAACCAGAACCAGTATGGGAAACCAGTAGGGGGGGGAGGCAGACCAGTATGGGGGTCCCACTGTGTATGGACTAGTATGGAGGGGGTCAGACCAGTATGGGGCTCCCAGTATGGGGGGGCATTAGTAAGGGGGGGGGTAACCAGTATGAGGCTCCCAGTGTGTGTGTGGGGGGGGTGTTGAGGGGTTCCCAGTTTGAGGGGAACGGGGATGTGGTTTTGGGAGCAAATCTCGGGTTTTTGGGTGCAAATCCCAGGTTTTGGGGGGGTGTGCCGGGTTTCGGGGTCCCTCACGGTCCAGACGTGTCCCTGGGTGCTCATGTCGCAGAAGACGGGCCGCGGGGCGCCCCCCGGGGACACCAGGTAAACGCCGTCCGCCCGCGCCCCCGCCGCGAAGACGTCCTGGCAGTCCCGGGGCGGGGGCGGCGCGCAGCCCAGCGGCTCTGCGGGCGACAGTCGCGACAGAGTCCCCGGCGGCCCCAGCACAAAGCCCAGCCCGGCCCCGGGGAATCGTGGCTCCCAGCAGGACCGGTGTCTCCAGCCCAGTGCTCCCAGTATGCCCAGTGTCCACAGCCCAAGTCCATCCTAACCCCCAGTATCCCCATCCTCTCCCTTCCCAGTCCCACGCCATCCCCCACCTCCCCTCCCAGTCCCCCCCCCCCAACCCGTCCCATGCCATCCCCCCTCTTCCCTTCCCAGTCCATCCCAGTAACCCCCCAACCCCTCCCAGTCCCTGCTCACCATGGGGGCCGATGGGCTGCCCCTCTCCCAGTGCCACCAGTGCCACCAGCACCCACAGACCCAGTGCCTATGGAGGCCATAGGGGGTTAGGGGGGGCCTGTAGGGCCCTATAGAAGGTCGGGAAGCCTATAGGGATCTATGGGGGGGGGTCTATAAGGGCCATACAGGGAGTCGAGGTGTCTATAGAGACCATATTGGGGGGATAAAGGGGCAGATTGGGGGGGGGGGTGGTGCCTATAGGGGCTGAGAGTGCCTATAGGGGCCATATAGGGGGATGACAGACCTATATAGGGGGGATAAGGGTGTCTATAGGGAACATAAAAGGGAGGGGAGGGTGCCTAGAAAGGGCGTATAGAGGCGGTGAGAGTGCTTATAGAGGCTGGGCGTATCTGTAGGAGCCATATAGAGGGATGATGGACCCATGTAGGGGGCTGAGAGTGCTTATAGGGGCCGTATAGGGGATGAGGGGATTCTGGGGGTGTCAAGGGGCCCGGGGGTGCCTATGGGATCCATAGGGTGGGGCGCCCGTACCTCCATGGCGCTGCAGCTGCTCCGTCGGCTACGAGGGCTGGGGGGGGGGGCCCATATAGGGGTGGCTGGGATGCCTGGGGCCCTATAGGGGGGCGCCTATAGGGGAAACAGCCTGGAATGGGCCCTGCTATAGGGGACAGGGCTGCAATGGGCTCTGCTAGAGGGAATAGGGGCCCAGCTATAGGGGACAGACGAGGGTGGGCTCAGCTATAGGGGACAAGGGGCTGGAATGGGCTCAGCTATAGGGGACAGGGCTTGGATTGGCTCTGCTAGAGGGGACAGAGTAGAATGGGCCTTGCTATAGGGGCTGGAGGCTGGGATGGGCTTTTCTGTAGGGTATCAGGGGGATAAGCTCTGCTATAGGGGCTGAGATGGGCTTTTCTATAGAGAACAAGGGGCCCTGCTATAGGGAATGGGGGGAACAGGCTTTGCTATAGGGGACAGGGGCTCTGCTGTAGGGGATGGGGCTGGGATTGGCTCTGCTATAGGGGAGAGGGGGGATGGGCTTTTCTATAGGGGACAAGGGGCTCTGCTATAGGGGACAGGGCTGAGACTGGCTCTGCTGTAGGAGCTGGGGGCTGGGATTGGCTCTGCTACAGAGAACAAGGGCTCTGCTATAGGGGATGAGGAGGATGGGCTCTGCTATAGGGGACGAGGCTGGACTGGGCTGTTCTATAGGAGAAAAGCCTTTGGCGCCCCCTATAGGCCTGTATGGGGGGAATAAATTCAGCCCTCTGCCCCACAAGATGGCGGCCGCACGCGGGGAACGCTGGGAGTTGTAGTCCCGCCGTCCTCCAGTTCTCCGGTAAGGCATGGCGCACAGGACTACATTTCCCATCGTCCCCTCCGCCGCCAGGACAACCGGCTTCGATAAGATGGCTGCCGAGTGCGGTGCATTGTGGGAGTTGTAGTGCAGGCGTCCACAGTAGCTTATTGAGCGAGGCGGACTGGGACTACATTTCCTGTCGTGCGCCGCGCAAGCTCAGCGGCCCCGCCCGCAGCCGGAAGCAGAGGTGGGGGGCGCGCGTGGCGTCGCCCTTTTGCGTTTTGGAGTCCGGGTGCTCGGCCGCGGCGGCAGCGAGAGCGACGGAGGGAGAAAGAGGCGGCTAGGAATCCCCGACTGGGCCCCAGCGGAGCCGGTGAGGCCCGAGGGGACCCAGGGAGGGGGGCGCGGGGCCGCCATTTCACCCCTTTTGACCCGCGGGGATTGGGGGGGCGAGGCCCTCGTGGCGAGGGCGGGGGGAGGGGGGAAATGGCGTTTGTGAGGGGAAAAAAAGGGATTTTTTGGGCATAAAGGAGGAAGTTGTGAAGGGAAAAGGTGGTTTTGGGGTAAAAGCTTGGAGGTTACGGCGGGAAAAGGGGAGATTTTGGGGGAAGTGGCGTTTTTGGGGATTGTGAGAGGAAAAGGGTTTTTTTTGGAAAAAGTAGGGGATTGGGGGTTTTGTAAGGGGAAAAGGTTCTTTTTGGAGAAAAAGTGGAGTTTTGGGGGGTTTTGTGAAGGAATGGATTTTTGGGGGGAGAAAACGGGGGTTTGGGTTGTTCTAGAAAAGGAAAAGTTTTTTTTTTTTGGGAAAAAGCGAGGGGTTATGGGGGTTTTGTAAAGGGAAAAGGTTTTTTCTTGGGGGAAAAGTGGAATTTCGAAGGGTCTTATGACTGGAAAAGTTTATTTTTAAGAAAAATAGAGGTTTGGGTGTTTTTCGTAAGGGAAAAAAGTATTTTTGGGGAAAAAATGGAATTTGGGGTGTTTTCGTAAGGGGAAAAGGTTTTATGAGGGGGAGCAAAGTGGCATTGTAGGTGGTTTTATAAGGCGAAAAATTTTTTTTTGGGGAAAAGTGGAGGTTTGGGTAGTTTTAAAATGGTAAAGGCGGGTTTTCTTTTGGAAAAAGTGAGGTTTTGGAGGGTTTCATGACGGGAAAATGGATCTTGGGGAGCAAGAACGGATCGTCGGGGGCTAGGGCAGAAAAAGTTGGGCTTTTTTTGAGAAAAATGAGAGGTTTCGGCGTGTTTATGGTGAGGGTTTTTTGGGGAGGGAAAGTGGGTTTCAGGTTGCTTATGATGGGAAAACATTTTCGGGGAAAATGTAGGGTTTTGAGGGCTCATGGTATAAAACAAGGTTACTTTTAAGAGCGAAAGGTTGTTTAAGGGGTCTGTGAGCGGAAAAATTGGGTTTTGGGGCAATAGTAAAGGGGGAAAAGTGAGGATTGGGGAGTTTTGATGGGAAAAGAGGTTTTTGGGGAGAAGTTTCTAAGAGAAAAGAGAGTTTAAGGGGGTTTGTAAGAAGAAAAAGTCGGGGTTTGTGAGGAAAAAGGTTTTAAGCGATTTTTAAGGGGAAACCGGCTATTTTCAGGGAGGTTGTGAGGGGAAAATTGAGGGGTTTGTGAGGGAAAAAGGATTTGGGGGGATGGAAAGGAAAAATTCGGGTGTGGGTCAGGTTTTGAGGGGAAAAAGGGTGTTTTTGAGGGGTTTATGAGGGAAAAGTGGGTTTTGGGGGGAGCAGCGAGGGAAAAAGTGGACATTTGATGGGAAAAGAGGGTTTTTTTGTTTATTTTTTTTTTTTACGAGAAAGGGGAGAGAACTTGATGGGTTTGTGAGGGGAGAAAGTGTTTTGGGGGGAATTTTGAGTGGAAATAAGGGTTTTGGAGAAGTTATGACAAAATAATGGAGGTTCTTGAGGGAAATTCTGCGGGGTAAGAATTTAGGGGGGTTGTGAGAAAGTGAGAGTTGGGATTTTGAAGAAAAGAGTTTTTGGGGGGTGTCTGTAGGTTTTTTAGGCGTTTGAGGGAGACAGTGGGGTTTTGTGAGAGAAAAAATGAGCTGTGGGTTATAGGGTTTGATTCCGCAGAACAAGGAAGTAAGTGTTTTTTAAGGAGGTTGCGAGGAAGGAAAGTGAGAATTTGTGAAGGAAAAAGATGATTTTTAGGCAAAATTTTGAGAGAAAAAGGGATTTTGAGGAAGTAAGTTTCTAAAAGAAAAGGGATTGGGGGGATTTATGAGGAAAAAATGGGGGTTTATGAGGGAAAAAGGGTTTTTTTTTGGTAATTTTGAGGTGAAAAGGTTTGGGGGAAAGTTTTGAAGTGAGGAAGTGTTTCTTAGGGAGGCTGAGAGGGAGACAGTGGGATTTTATAAGGAAAAAAGTGGGCTTGGAGGGGGAAGGGGGGCTTTTATGGAGTTTTGGATTGAAAAAGCTGGGGTTTACAAGGGGAAAAAGATGTTTTTTGGGGAAAAGGGAGGTTTTAGAGAGTTTGTGAGGGAGGAAGATGGGTTTGGGGTAGTTTTGGGGGAAAAGGGGTTTTGTAGGGATTTCATGAAGGAAAAGGGCTTTGGGGGAATTTCTAAGGGGGAAAAGGATGTTGGAGGGTTTGTGAAAAGAAAGTGGAGTTTTGTGAGGAAAAGAGTGGGAGATGTGAGGAAAAAGGAATTTTTAGGGAGCTTGTGAGGGAAAGCGCTTATGGGGTTTGAGGGAAAAATTCAAAGTTTGTAAGAGAAATGGGGTTTTAGGGAGTTTGTGAGGAGCAAAAAGTGAGTTTGCAGAAAAAGATGATTTTGAAGGAAGGTTTGAGGGGAGGAAGGGGTATTTAGAGAGTTTGTGAAGGGAAAAGTACGTTGTAAGGGAGAAGGATATATTTTTGGCGTGGTTTTGACAGAGTTGGTGAGGGGGAAAGTTTTGGGAGGAGTTTTTGAGGGAAAAAGGTTTTATTTAGTGAGTTTGTAATGGGATTTTTCAGAGCTGGTGGGGAAAAGTGGGAGTTTGGGAGAGTTTTGATGGGAAGAGAGTTTTAAGGTAAGTTTTTATAGGGAAAATGGGGTTTTATGTAGTTTGTGAGAATTTAAGGAAAAAGGAAAGGCTTATTTTTAAGGAAGTTTTGGTGGAAAATGTGTTTTTTAGGTAGTTTTGAGGGGGAAAAGTGGAGGTTTGGGGGAGTCTTGGGGAGCGAAAGAAGTTTTTGAGGGGATTGTAACAGGAAAAGTGGGTTAATTTGGATGGAAAATGGGATTTGGGGGTTTTCAGGGGAAGAGTTTTATTTGAGAGCTTTATGAAGACGAAAGGGGGAGTTTGTGAGGGAAGAAGGGAGGCAATGGAGTACTTTTGAGAGAAAAGAGTTTTTAAGGGGCTCATGAATGGAAAAGTGGGTGTTTTGAGGAAAAGAGTGGGTTTTGAGGGTGAAAGTTGGAGAGGTTGGGCATTGTGAGATGGGAAGGTTTTTTGGGAGATGTGAGGAGGATAAGTGGCTTTTTTGGAGTGAAAAGAGGGAAATGGAGGGAGGAACGGGGCACTTGGGGGTTATGAGGGGAAAAGGGGGGGTTGAGTTGGAAAAATGCTTTTTTTGGGAGTTAGAGGAGGAGTGGGGCGTGAAGAGAGAAGTTTTGAGGAGAAAAAAGGTATGATTGGGAAAAGGGGGTGGGGGAGGTATGGAGAGCAGGAGAGAAAAAGGAACAGAGAGGGAAGGAGTTTTGGGGGAAGGTCGAAGAGAAAAAGGGTGCAGGGGATGCAATTAAGGGGGAGAATTGAGGTGGGAGAAGGGGGTGCAGAAGGGAGAGGGGGACAATTGGGAGTGGAGGTGGGGTGCGAGGTGGGGAATGGAGGTGCAGGAAGGGGGTGGGTAGGAGGTGCAAGGGAGTGGAAAGGGGGTGAAAATAGGGTGCAAGGGAAGGTCATGAGGGTGGAAATGGGGTGCAAGGAGAGGAATGGGGGTGCAAAGGAGGAGAATGGGGGTGTAGGAAGGGGGTGCAAGAGAGGAGGGAATGTGGGTGTAGGAAGGGGGTAAAAGTGGTAAAAGGGGGAGGGTAGCAAGGGTGGAAATGGAGTGGAAGGAGGGGAATGGGGGGTACAAGGGAAGGGAATGAGGGTATAGGAAGGGGTCGGAAGGAGTGGGGGTGGAATCGGGGTGCAGGGGAAAGGAGTGGGGTAAATGGGGTGCGGGGGGGGTGGGGGGTCCCTGACAGCAGGCCCCCCCGCAGGGGTGAGGAGAGGCGCCCGCCATGTACAATGGGATAGGGCTGCCGACGCCGCGGGGCAGCGGCACCAACGGCTACGTCCAGCGCAACCTCTCGGCCCTGCGGCACAAGAAGGAGCAGAGGGGGGGCAGCGGGGAGGCCCCCCCGGGCGAGGAGGAGCTGCGCAGGCTGGAGGCCAGCCTGGCCAAGAAACCCAACCCCGAGATCCTGGACCACCAGCGCAAGAGGAGGGTGGAGCTGAAATGCCTGGAGCTCTCCGAGCTGATGGAGGAACAAGGGTGAGCCCCCCAAAAACGGTCCCCTGCATCCCAAAATACACCCTAAACAGTGCCCTCACCCCTCCCCCGGTGCTGGGAGCTCTGCGAGCTGATGGAAGACCAAGGGTGAGCACATAAAAATAGCCTGTCTAGCCCCAAAAAAATGGTCCCCTGCATGCCCGCCCCCCCCCACGGCCCCAGTCCCCCTGCCCAGTGCCTGGAGCGCTCCGAGTTGGTGGAATGATGGAGGAACAGAGGCGAGCTCTCCCCCAAACAGCCCCTTGCACCCCGAAAACACCCCAGACACACTGCTCTTGCCTGGAACTCCCTGAGCTGGTGGAGGAACGAGCGTTAGGCCCCCCAAAAGAGCCTCTCCAGCCCCAAAGCCACCCCTTTTCACCTCAAAACCCCCCTCAAACGCACTTCTCCGGTGCGTGGAACACCCAGAGCTGATGGCGGAACTATGGTGGTGCCCCGCAAAAGAATCTTTCCAGCCCCCAAACGATCTCTTTGTGCCCCAAAACCCACCTCAAACACCTCCCCAGTGCCTGGAACACCCTGAGCTGATGGAGGAACTATGGCGGCCCTGCTCTAAAAAGAACCTTTCCAGCCCTAAAACCGGGCTCCCTAGTGCCTGGGACACCCTGAACTGGTGGAGGAGCAAGGAGGACCCACACAGAATGGTTCTTCGTGCCCCAAACCCACCCCTTTGCCCCCCAAGAAACCTCCCTCTGCTGCTTGGAGCTCCGAGGTGCTGGAGGAACAGGGGGGAGCCCCCCTGAACCCCCAATCCCCCCTGCAGACCCCAACCCCCCCAGCCCCCCCTGCTGCCTGGAGCTCTCCCAGCCGATGGAGGAACAAGGGTGAGGCCCCCCAAAACAACACTCCTGCACCCTGAAAATTTGCCTTGCAGCCCCAACCCCCCCGGATCCCTCAAGCTGCTGTCCCTGCACCCCCATAAAACACTCTGGATCCCCAAAACTCCTTGCTGTGCTCTCAGAACCCACCCCGGGGTACCCTAAATGCCCCCTTGAACCCCCAGAAATGCCCTGGGCCCTCCCTAAATACCCCCCTGTGCCCCCCGAACCCCCTGCTGGGGCCCCCCACAAAACCCTCTGTTCCCCCTGTCTGGGCACCCCAGACAGCCCCCTGCACCCCCAGAAATGTCCTGGGCCTACCCAAATACCCCCTTTGCTCACCAGAACTCCCTGCTGGGGCTCCCCTAAAACCTGCTGGGCCCTCAGACCCTGCCCCCCCGCCCCGGGTCCCCCAAATGCTTCCCTGGCCCCCCCAGATACCCCGTTGGGCTCCTCAGATCCCCCTGGGACCCCCCAAATGCTTCCCTTCCTTATATCTCCAGAAATGTCCTGGCCTGCCCTAAATACCTCCCTTGGGGCCCCACAAACGCTTCCCTGCGCCCCAAGATTCCCCCTGAGGCCCCCGGTCTCCCACCTTGGTGCCCTGAACACCCCCCAGAGCACCCCCGGGCGCTCCAAACTGCTTGGTTCCCCCATCTAAACTGTCCCCTTCCCCCTAAAAATCCACTCTGGGCCCCCGAGAACCCCACCTGCGCCCCCCAAAACCCCTGCTGTGCCCTGGGAACCCACTGTGGGCCCCCAAACGCCCTCTCCAGGGTACCCTGAACACCTTCCTGTGCCCCTAGAAGCCCCGTGGGTGCCCTTAACACTTCCCCCTGCACCCCAAAAAACTTCTCTCGGTGCCCCTGGGCCCCTGAACTCTCATTTCCGAACTCCCCTGGCTCCCTAAACACCTGGCCTGGAAAACTGTTCCCAGTGCCTGCACTGTTCCCCGGTGTTCCCCAATCCCTCATCCTTGCGCCTTCAGATTTCTTCCCCCCGGATCCCTACAAACCCCCATACTTGCAATCCCGGATCCCTCCCCTGGATCCCCAGATCCCTCCCCTGGATCCCCCAGATCCCACTCCTGCATCTCCAGACCCACCTGGATCTCCCAGTTACTCATCCCGCATCCCAAAATGCCCCTGGATCCCCAAATCCTCCCTTGTCTGCACCCCAAAATCCCCCCCACCCCTCTGAATCCCCAAACCCTCTGTGTCTGCACCCCCAAATTCTCTCCCTGGACTTCCAAAAGCCCTCCCTGGATCCCAGGCCCCGCCCCCCCCCCCCTTCACCCTTAAACTGTCTCTTACTGCCTTAGATGTCCAGTTTCCCCTCTCCTGACATCTCAAATGCCCCCTGAATCCCATCCCCCCAAACTCCCCCCAGCTCCCTGAGACACCCCTGGATCCCCAAATTCCCCTCTCCTGCCCCCTGGATCCTAAATGCACCCCCCCCCCCCTTACCTCCAAATGCCCCTGGATCCCAAATTTCCCCTCTCCTGCCCCCCCAAATCCCCCCTAGATCCCAAATGCCCCCCATTTCCACTTCCATTTCCCCCTGGATCCCAAATTTCCCCTCTCCTGCCCCCCCAATCCCTCTTGGCTCCCCGCTTTCCCCCTTCCCATGCCCCCAAACCCCCATGGATCCCCAAAACCCCTCCCTGTGCCCACCTAAACCCTGCTTTCCACCCCCTAGCTATGCCGAGGGGGAGATCCAGGAGAAGGTGGCCACCTTCCGCATGATGCTGCTGGAGCAGGACGTGGCGCTGGGCGAGCCGACCGACCAGAAACCCACGTGAGCACCCCAACAAAATCTTCTGCACCCTCCTCTTGCCCCTCACTCACCCCCCCATCCTGCTAACGAACCCCACTTCGTCCACCGCAGGGTGACCGAGACCCACCAGGTGGCGGAGGCTAACGAGAAGAAGAACGAGCGCTTGCGTGCGGCCTTTGGCATCAGCGAATCCTACGTGGATGGCAGCTCCTTTGATCCCGCTCGCCGCGCCAAGGAGGCGGCGCCCCCAGAACCCCCTAACCCTATCAGGTATGCGCCGTGGGGCTTGGGGGGCGGGGAGGGGGGCCCCCAAAAGTTTCCCTGCTAACGAGGCGCCCTCGTTCTGTCCACAGTGCTGCGCGAGAGTCGTCCAGCTCCCGCTCGCCATCGCCCAAGCAGAAGAAGAAGAAGAAAAAGAAGGATAGGGGCAGGTATGGGATGATTTTTGGGGCTTGGCAGATTATTTTTGGGGTTCAGGGGGGTCATTTGGTAGTGTTAGTGGGGTGAGGGAGTGGTTTTGGGGTTCTTGGTGGATTGAGGAGGACTTCAAGGGAAGTTTTTGGGTACAGGGGGTCATTTATGGGGGTTCATGAAAGTGTCTTGGGGCTTCAGGGTGGTGGTCTCAGCACACAGAAAGGATGTTGGTGTGGGGATGGTTTAGGGGTTCATGGAGGTGGTTTGGGGGATTTGGGATTCAGGGTGGATTGAGGTGAGTTTGGGGTGGTTTGGGGGTTAAAGAGGCGGGTTTTGGGGTACAGAAGGCATTCAAGAAGGGGTGGTTTTGGGGCTAAAGGCGGGGTTTAGGGTTCAGGGGATGGTTTTGGGGTACAGAAGGGGTTTAGGGTTTCAGGTGTGAATTGAGAAGGGTCCCAGGGTGCAGTTGGGGGGGCTCAAGGGGCGATCGATTTTGGGGTTTGGAGGGGGTGGCTTGAGTGGGTTGGGGGAAGGTTTTGGTGTGCAGAGGGGTGTGTTGAGTTTTGGAGGTTTTGGGGTTCAGGGGTAGGTTGAAGGGAGTTTGTGGTGCTTTTGGGCCTCAGGGAGGATTGGGAGGGGTTGCAGTGCATGGGGGAGGTCACAGGATGCGTTTTGGGGTGCTTTGGAGGGTTTTGGTGTCTGGGATGTCTGGAGGAGGGCATTGGGTGGGTTTGGGGATTCGGGGGGGGGGGTGTCGGTGTTGGGGTGTAGCGCACTGATTGCCCCTCCTCCCCCCCAGGTCTGCCAGTCGCTCCGGGGAGAGAAAGAAGAGCTCGAAGAAGAAAAAGCACAGGTGGGGGCGGGGCCAAAGGACACTAAATGGGATTGGGAAAGGGGCGAGGCCAAAGGGAAGGGGCAGAGGCATCCGCAGGAACCAGGGAGGGCCAAAAGGGCTGCAGAGGGGCTGAGGCAGGGGGAAAGGCCAAGGGATATAAGGACTGAGAAGGGATTGAAGAGTAAGGATCGGGATGGGGCCAAGGGGACTGAGCTGGGGCCAGAGGATGTGGAGGAGACGTGGCCAAGGCTCAGCTCCTCCTCAACTTGTCTTCCTCTCCCTCAGGACTGAGTCTGAGGGCAAGAAGCGGAAGCACCGGTAAGGGGGTGGGTGGGTTGTCTGCCTTGAAAGGGGGGGTAGGGGTTGAGGCTTTGATGATGTCACTGATGACATCATGGCTCCCCCAGGTCTCCCAGCCCCAAGGCCAAACACAAGGCCAAAGAGAAGAAGCGCAAGAGGTGAGGTGCCGCCCCTTCAGCCTGTGGCCCCCTCCCCGTGCTGGTGGGCCCTTGGCGTTGGTGGCCCCCGGCCCCTGCCACATCCCCCCCTCAGCCTCTCTCCAACCCCCAGATCCACCAGTGAATCGGCATCGCAGAAGAGCCGCCGGGAGGAGCGCTCCACGTCCCCGGCCGGCTCCTCCTCGTCCTCCGCCTCCTCCCGCAGCCGGTGAGTGTCGCCCCTTCCTCAAAAATGCCCGACCCCACCCAAAACCACCCCACCAACCCCCCCCCCCACCGCAGGTCCCGCAGCGCCACCGCCCCGAAGCCCCCGACCCCCACCGTCGGCCGAGAAAAGGAGGAACCGGCTCCGGCATTGGCACAGCCGGGCCTCGCTGCCACATCGGAGGTGAGCCCCGGGGCGGGGCAGGGCCTGGGGGGGCCCCTCGCTCCCTGCCACTGTTCTCACCTCCCTTCTTTCTCCTTTTTTCCAGGGAGCGCCGGAGCCGGAGCCGCAGCAGCCCCCGGCGTCCCCGCCGGCCGCCCCTGCCGTCGAGGAGTCCCAACCGGCGGAGCCGCCCGTGAGCGCAGCGGCACCCCCAGAGCCGCCCCCTGCTGCCGCCCCCCCCGACCCCCCGCGTGCAACCTCACCCACCCGCCACTCACCCTCCCCGCTGCCGGAGCCGCCGCCGCTGCTGCGCCGTGCTACGTCTAGCCCGTCACCACCGCGGCGCCCCAAAACTCCCCCGGCTCCGGCATCGCGGCGTGACCGCTCCCCGTCTCCCCCAAAACGCTCCCGCACCCGTCGTGACCGCTCCCGTTCCCGCTCGCCACCTGGCACTGGTGGGAGCCGCCGTGCTCGCTCACGCTCGCGCACACCACCGCGCCGCCGCTCGCGCACCCCACCACGCCGCCGCTCCCGCAGCCGCCGCCGCGGTCGCTCCCGGTCCCGCACGCCGCCCCGGCGCCGCTCCCGGTCCCGCACGCCGCTCTGGCGCCCCAACTCCACCAGCCCCATCCGCCTGCCGCCACGATCGCGGTCTCGCACGCCACCGCGCCGCAATAAATCGCGCTCGCCCACACGCCGCGGCCGCTCCCGGTCCCGCTCCCCTCGCCGCGCTTGGTCTCGCAGTCGCACCGGCGGGCGCTGGGGCCGCTCGCGGTCACGCTCCCCAATCAGGCGCCGCTCGCGATCCCGATCCCCGGTGCGCCGCCGCTCCCGCTCCACGCGGCGCCGCTCCCGCTCCACGCGGCGCCGCTCCCGCTCCCGCACGCCTCGGCGCGGCCGCTCCGGTTCCACGCCACCACGTCGCAGCCGCTCGCTCTCCTCACCAGATCGGCGTCGGCGTGGGCGCGGCTTAGGCCGGCGCAGCCGTTCTGACTCGTCTCGGCGTGGCGGGCGCCGTAGCCGCTCACTCTCCTCCCCACGGCCCAAGAAGCGGGCGCGCGCCTCATCCCGCTCGCCCTCGCGCCGGCGCCGCCGCAGCTCCACCGCGTCCCCTGCGCCGCGCAAAGCCAAGAGCCCCTCGCCCTCCCTGTCGCCCCCCAAGACTAAGGCCCCCACCCCTCCTCCTGTTCTGCCCGCGCCACCGGCACGCCCCAAGTGGGTGCCGATTGCTGAGCTGCACCCGGCAGCACCGCAGCCCCCACCCAGCCTCGCCAAACCCAACGCCGAGACCAAGCCAGCAGCGCCCAAGTGGGTGCCGATCGGCGGAGCACAACCTGTCCCCCCAGGCACCGAGGCAGCTGCCACCCCTGTGACACCAGCAGCGACGCCAGATCCAGCTAAAGCAGCTGCTGAGGGGAAGGTGGCGACGCCTGTCAACACCGAAGCCACCTGCGGCGTCAAAGCGGCAGCGACTAACGAGGTGAAGCCGGCTGCTCCGGCGCAGCCCAGCGTCACCAAAGCAGCGGCTGCGACAGAGGCGAAGCCGGCAACTGCGGTGCAGCCCGGAACCACGAAACCAGCAGCTGCTACAGATGCGAAGCCAGTGACTGCGGCACAGCCGGCTGTTACCAAACCAGCGCCTGTTACCGATACAAAGCCAGTGCCTGTGGCCCAGCCTGGAGTCACCAAACCAGTGCCGCAAGCGGAGGTGAAGCCGGCACCTACATCGCAAACCAGTGTCACCAAACCAGCAGCACCACCCCAAATGGCACCGCAGCAAAACCTCGGCAAACCAACGGCAGCAGCTCTGCCGTCGCCACCCAAACCAGGAGTTGCCGAGATGAAACCATCGGCACAGCTGGGCGTGAAAGCAGCTGCGTTGGCACAGCAGAGCTCGGGGAAGCCACCAGGAACACCGCCGGCAGCTGGAGTGCCCAAAGCTGCACCGGCCACTGAGGTGAAAGCGGCTCCACCGCAAAGCCCCAAACCAGCGCCCACCGTCGAGGCAAAACCAGCAACTCCGGCATCCCCGAATGCTCCCAAACCTGCGCCCTTGGTGTCTCCGAACCTGCTGAAGTCGGCACCAGCTGCCGAAGCAAAGCCAGCAATGCCGGCCCAGCCACCCGCCACCAAACCAGTGCCCGCCGAGGTGAAAACAGCAACGCCAGTGTCGCCGTCTGGTGTCACCAAACCAGCTCCAATCGCTCCACCAACGCCGACCGTCACCAAATCTCTAGCACCCTCACCGCCTGCGCTAAGTCCGTCCAAGCCGGCGCCTACCAGAGCCGTGCCGAATGCCACTGGCAAACTGGCCACCCCACCACCACCACCTCCGGGCCTGCCGCGCGTGCTGAGTGCTGGGCTACGCACCGCCGCACCGGGAAAGCTGCTGCCGGCCTCGCGCCTCAGCCTCCCATCCTCGCCTGTCGCTGGCTCAGTGCTGCCACCCGCCAGCCATGCCAAACCGCTGCCGCGCCTGCTCCCTGCACCCAAACCGCAGCCGCTCGTCGCCACTGCCGCCCCACGCCCACCGGAGCAGCCCCGTGGGCCCTCGCCCCCACGCCTCAGCCGCGCCACCGACACTGCTGCTACCCCACGCCACGAGGACGAGGCCGGGCAGCCGGTGTCACCGCCGGTCCTGGAGAAGATGGCGCCGGAGCAGCCGGAGCCACCCAAGGGCACTGATGCCGTCACTGTGGCCAACGCCATCACCAAAGCCACGGTGGCCGCTGTCACTGGAGGCGCTGCTACAGTCGCCACTGCCCTGAGTGTCACCAGTGCCACCACCAAGGCCACTGTGGATGCCAAGGCTACCGCGGGCGCTGCTAACACCATAGACGCCACCACCAAGGCCAGTATGGATGTCCCCAAGGCCACTGTGGCCTCTGCCACCGCAGATGTCTCCAAGGAGGTCCCCAAGGCCACTGTGGCCACTGCAGGTGTCACCGTGGCTGCCAGTGTGGTCACCAAGCCCGTTGTCACCGCTGCTGCTGCTGTGAATGCTACCATTAAGGTCGAGGCCGTCAGTAGTGCCACTGGTGCTGCTGCGGGGGCCGTTGTCACCAGTGTCACCAGTGGTCCCAGTTTCACCGCGGGCTCTGTTGTCACCGCAGGCGCCAGTGCCACCACCAGTGCTCCCAGTGTCACTAGGGCTGCTGTGGACTCCAGTGCCGCCGCCATCGCCACCAGTGCTCCCAGTGTCACCAGGGCTGCTGTGGATTCCAGTGCCACTCCCACTGTCACCAGTGCCGCTCCCGTGGCCGCCAGTGCTCCCAGTGTCATTAGAGCTGCTGTGGACTCCAGTGCTCCTACAGTCACCAGAGCTGCTGTGGACTCCAGTGCTCCCAGTGCCGCTAGCGCCACTTCGGCCACCAGTGCTCCCAGTGCCGCCACTGTCACCATCACCCCTGTGGGCACCAGTGCTCCCAGTGTCACTGTGACCCCTGTGTCCACCAGTGCTCCAATTACTTCCAGTACCAGCGGTGTCACCGTGACCCCCGTGACCACCAGTGCTCCCAGTACTCCCAGTCTGAGCAGCATCACCGTGACACCTGTGGACACCAGTGCTTCCAGTACTGCTAGCGTCACCGTGAGCCCCGTGGACACCAGTGCTCCCAGTATTCCCAGTACTGGTAGCGTCACTGTGACCCCTGTGGACAGTAGTGCTCCCAGTGTCAGCAGCATCACCGTGACCCCCAGTGCTCCCAGTACCACCTGTGTCCCTACGCCCCCCGCAGACACCAGTGCTCCTACTACCACCAGCGATGGCCCCGCTCCGATGGACACCAGTGCTCCCAGTACCACCAGTGACACCGCCTCCCTGTTGGACACCAGTGCTCCTAGTGCTGTCCCTGCCCCGGAGAAGCAGAGCTCGTCCTCATCCTCATCATCCTCCTCTTCCTCCTCGTCCTCGTCCTCCTCTTCCTCCTCCTCCTCTTCCTCGGATTCCGACTCCGGCTCTAGCTCCTCTGAGTCGGGGCCCCCCTCGCCGGCTGCGCCTGATGCCACCACCACAGAGTAAGGGCCCCTCGCTGTCCCCACGGTGTCCCCAGGGCTTTTGTGTCCCCATTCCCGTGTCCCCAGGGTTCCCGTGTCCCCATTCCCATGTCCCCAGGGGTTCTGTGTCCTCAGAGTTCCGTGTCCCCATGCCTGTGTCCCCAGGACTCCCGTGTCCCTTGTTCTTGTCGTATGTTCTGTGTTCCCTACGGTTCCATGTCCCTATTCTTGTGTCCCGTGGGGTTTCATGTTCCCCAGTCCCGTGTCCCCGAGGGTTTCAGGTCCATAGGACTTTTTTCCCATGGGGTCCCATGTACTACATGTTCGGTGTTGCCATTCCTGTGTCCTCAGGGGATCCATGTCCCACATTCACACGTCCCCAAGATTTTTGTGTCCCCATGTTTCTGTATCCCCAGTCCTGTCTGCCCCCATGTTCCGTGTCATCCCATGTCTCCAATCCTGTGTCCCCACAGGTCTGTGCCGCCGGCTTTGCCGCCCTCAGCGCTGACTTCAGACACGACCACGCCTCCCTTGGCCTCGGCGCCCTCAGAGCCATCGGTGCCTGCCGCGGTGCTGCTGACGGCCGAATCCCGTGAAGGCCGTTCCCGCCGCAAGCGCCGCCGCTCCAGCTCCTCCTCTTCCTCCTCCTCCTCCTCTTCTTCTTCCTCCTCTTCCTCCTCCTCCTCTTCCTCTTCGTCTTCGTCTTCTTCCTCCTCCTCCTCATCCTCCTCCTCTTCCTCTTCCTCCTCCTCCTCCTCCTCTTCATCCGCTGCCTCGGCTGCTCCAGCTCCTGCTGCCAAAGCCTCACGGTACATGGAGACCCCGCAACCCCCGCCCACCACCCAAACCCCGCCCACTCCTAACCAAACCACACCCACCTCTACCCAAGCCACGCCTGCTCCCATACAATCAACGGTCGCTCAGGCCGCGCCCACTTCCTCTCAAACCACGCCCACCGCGGCGCAAACCGCGTCCATCCCATCGACAACACAGGCGGTGACCACGCCCACATCTACTCAAGCCCAGCCCCTTTCCACCCAGGCCACGTCCACGTCCTCACAGACCACACCCACGTCCTCCCAGGCCACGCCCACCACATCCCAGGCCACGCCCACGTCGCTGTTGTCGCTGACGCCCAAGGGTGGCTCGACGCCGCTGCCCCGCCTGCCCGGCTCCCTCTTGGCCCTCCCGGCTGCCCGCGGGCTGCGCCCCTCACCGCGGCCCCCGGGTTCCCTGCTGGCCCTCACCCCGCCACGCGGATCCCCACGAGGCCCTTTCCCTCTGCTCAGCGCTCGTGGCGCCTTCGCCCGTGCCGCCTCCCCGTTCCTGGCCACGCCGGCTCGCGGCGGCAGCTACCCCCGCACCCCAAATTCCTCCCCGTTCTTCCAGCGGGGCGGGAGTGGCATCGGGAGCGGTGGTGGTGGGGTGTGTTCTTTCCCAACCGGACGCTTGGGTTCCTGCATCCATCGTTTCCAGGGAAACGTGGGGATGGGGTGCGCCGGACGCCTGGGTGGCTGCCTGCACCGTTTCCATGGTAACGGTGGGTTGGGCTGTAGCGCCGGGCGGGTGAATCCCTGCATCCATCGCTTGGGAAGCGGCACCGGGTGTTGCTACCACCGTGCCGGCGGCTCCCCTGCGCCCCAGCGCTCCCCGTCCCCCTTTGCCATCACCCCGGCCATGGCCTCTCGTATGGCCCAGTATGGCACCACCGGCTCCCAGTACAATACCGGCACTTCCCAGTATGCCCAGTACGCAGCGGGGAGCTCTCAGTACAGCGTCAATGCTGCCCAGTACGGTGTCGGCGCCGCCGGTGCTCAGTACAGCTCCCAGTACAATGCCCAATATGGCACCGGGGCACAATACCAGTATGCCCTCAGCTCCCAGTATGCCACCGGCACAGGCACTGCCCAGTATGCCCAGTACGCCCAGTATAGTGCCCAAAGCGGGGACGGCACCCAGTATAGCGCTACAGCAGGAGGGGACACCACCCAATATGCCTCCACCGCCGCCCAGTATGCGGCCAGTGCCGCCCAGTACGCAGCCTCAGGGGCTGGCGTGGCAGCCAATGCGGCGGTGGCAGCAGCAGCCGCCGGGACGGGGACGGATGCCTCCCAGTACGCAGCTCAAACTGGGGCCCAGTACAGCACCACTGGGGCTGGTGCTACCTGGGGGGAGGTGGCCCAAGAGGCCACTTGGAGCACGGGGACGGTGGCCAGCGGCACTGGCACAGGGGTGACCTGGGGGTCCTGGGTGTCCCCTGCCCAATAGCACCCACACTCTGCCCCACACATTTGGGGCAGCCCCAGGGCCGGAGACGAAGGCAGAGCTTTCACCCCCACCCCCTTCCCTCCCCACCCCTCCCCCGAGTCCCAGAGGAGGTGAGGAGCTGTGGGGTGGAGCCGTGGGGAGAACGATGTGGATCGGGGTGGGGGGGTGAGGGGGGAGGCTGATCTAGGGGGGAAATGGTACTTGGGGGGCAGATGTGGGGCTGTGAGGGTCACGTTGTGTCCACTTGGGGGGTAGAGCTTTGGGGTGAGGGTTTTTACTTGGGG
Source organism: Cuculus canorus (assembly GCF_017976375.1). Classification (NCBI taxonomy): domain Eukaryota; kingdom Metazoa; phylum Chordata; class Aves; order Cuculiformes; family Cuculidae; genus Cuculus; species Cuculus canorus. Next base: position 1,010,228 of record NC_071438.1, read on the forward strand.
GTGGCAGAGCTGTGGGGCTGAGGGATGTTGTGTCTACTTGAGGGGTAGGGCTGTGGGGTGAAGGTTTTTTACTTGGGGGGGGGGGGGGGGGCAGACCTGTGGGGCTGAGGGGTGTTTGACCTACTTGGGGGGCAGAGCTGTGGGGTGAATGTTTTCACTTGTGGGGTGGGGACCTGGGGGTCCTGAGTGTCCCCCGCCCCATAGTGCACACTTTGCCCCACATGTGTGGGGCAGCCAGAGGCGGAATCAGAGCTCTCCCTCCCCCCCCCCCCATGGCTGAGGAGGAGGTGAGGAGCCGTGGGGCTGCACCGTGGGGTTGGGGGTGGCACTTGGGGGGCGGATCTATGGAGTGGTTGTGGTCACTTGTGGGGCAGAGCTCTGGGGCTGGGGGAGTGTTTTACCCACTTTGGGAGGCAGAGCTGTGGGGTTGGGGGGGGTTGAGTTGTGGCTTCTTGGGGGGGAGAGCCATGGGGGGATTGTGGTCACTTGGGGGGCAGTGTTGTGGGATTAAGGGGGTGTTTTACTGACTTTGGGAGGCAGAGCCATGGGGTTCGGGGGGGCGGGGGTCGAGTTGTGGCTTCTTGGGAGGCAGAGCCGTGGGGGGAATGTGTTCACTTGGGGGGGAGAGCTGTGGGGCTGGGCGGGGTTGAGTTGTGGCTACTTGGGGGGCAGAGCCGTGGGGTGAATGTGGTCACTCGGGGGACAGAGCTGGGAGGTGTTTTGCCCACTTGTGGGGGAGAGATGTGGGGCTGGGAAGGGGTTTATCCACTGGAGGGCAGAGCTGTGGGGCTGGGGAGTTTGTGGTGTGCCTGGTTGTGGGGCAGAGATGTCACTTGGGGGCAGAGCTATGGGGGGGGTGGTGGAGTTGTTCCCACTTGGGGGGCAGAGCTGGGGCTTGACTTGGGGGTCCTGGGTGTCCCCCACCCCGTAGCGCACACTCTGCCCCACATGTGTGGGGCAGCCAGAGGCGGAGTCAGAGTTCTTTTCCCCCCCTATGGCTGAGGAGGAGGTGAGGAGCCGTGGGGCGGTGCTGTGGGGCTGGGAGGGCACTTGGGGGGCAGAGTTGGAGAGGGTTAGCACTTGGGGGGCGGATCTAGGGGGTGATTGTTGTCACTTGGGGGGCAGAGCTGTGGGGCTGGGGAGGGTATTTTACCCACTTGGGGGGCAGAGCTGTGGGGCTGGGGAGGGTATTTTACCCACTTGGGGGGGCAGAGCTGTGGGGCGGGGGGGGCAAGTTGGTCTCACCTGGGGGGCAGGTCTGTGGGGCCCAAAGTATCCAGTTAGGGGGCAGATCTATGGCGTGTGGGGGTGCTGCCACTTATGGGGTAGCCGCACTCGCTCACATTACGGGGCAGGGGGGTCATTTGCAGACCAGATGTGGGGCACGTGGGATTGAGGGAGTTACGGGGCTGTGGGGTAGGGAGGGAGGGGGGCTATAGGGGGTTGGCTGTGGGGCTGGGAGGGAGGCTGTGGGGCTGGTTGTGGGGCAGGGATGGGGTTTATGGGGCTGGGAGACAGCTGTGGGGCAGGGACAGAAGCTGTGGGTCTGGCTGTGGGGCAGGGATGGAGGCTGCGGGGCAGGGGCGCTCTGAAGCTGGTTATGGGGCTTGGGGGGAGCTGTGGGGCTGTGAGGCGAGCTGTGGGGCAGGGAGGGCAGCTATGGGGTGCCTTCTTCTCCGTGGGGCAGCCGTGCCGGGGGCGATGGCGTTGCCGTGAGGCGGCAGCAGCAGCACCGAGGACGCAGCCGGCCGGTAGGTGTGGGGCAGAGCCGCAGCCGTGGGGTACAGCCGCCCCCAGCCCCGCCCCCTCCTTTGAGCCCCTCCATCTAACTCCGCCCCTTGCTTCAAGCCACGCCCACCCCTTCTATTCCCGCCCGTTTCCCTTCAGACCGCGCGCCGCCCCCCCCCCCCCCCCCCCCCCCCCCCGCGCGCTTTTGTCCTCGCGTTTGTTCGTTTTAAAGAGAAAGAAAACTGCGGTGTCTGTGTGATCGAGGGGGGGGGGGGGGGGGGGGGGGGGGGGGGGGGGGGTGCTCGAGAGGGCACGGCCGGGTCACGTGAATGGAGGGGGTGGGGCCTTGCTGAGGGGTGGGGCGTGCCCAGTGCCTCCCCGAATCTGCCCCATGGGGACCCCCAAGACCATCCCACCCCACAGAGCCCCGTGGGACCCCACACCCATAGGGATCCCCTCAGGGACCCCCAAAGAACTATATAGTCCCAGAGTCCCATGAAAACCCCACAGGGACCTCTTAGAGACCCATAAAGACACCCCCATGGCGTTTTGTGTCCCGGGTGGTTCCATGTTCTCCCATGTTCTAAGCATGTTATTTATTCCCCATGTCCCAAGCATGTTCTCCCATGTTCCTCCCTATCCCCCCCCATGTTCCAGGCGTGTCCACACGTGTCGGGGTGCGTTCAGGGCAGGGGGGGCTCTGGGGCGCCGCCTCCGCCCTCCTGAGGTTTCATCACATCAGGGAGTTCAGGGGGCGATGAGAAGGGGTCGATGCGCAGCACCTCAAAGCCGGACCCTGTGGAAAGGGGAAACCAAAAACCCCTTGTTTCAACCCAAAATCCACTGAGACCGCCAGAGCGGACCCAAAAGCGTGTTTGCAACCAAAACCCACTCTTTTCCACCTAAATCCCCCCATTCATCCTAAAATCCGTCCCTTTCAACCTGAAAAAAAGGTATTTTACCTCAAAACCCCACAGAGACCCCAATATCCCACCAGTTCATCCCAAAATGCCCTCATTTTACTCTGCAAAGCCCCTCATTTCACCCCAACCTCTATTTCACCCCAAAACCCCACAGGGACCCCAGACCTTGTAACACAAAATGCCTTCATTTCACCCCAGAATACCCTTGTTTTACCCCAAAATCCTCCCTTTCGCCCCCCAAAAGAATTTATTTCACCTCAAAACTCCATAGGGACAAAATACCCCCATTCACACCAAAATCATGTAGTTTCACCTGAAAGTGCCCTTATTTAAGCTCCAAAACCTCTCACCCCTAAAAAGAACTTATTTCACCCCAAAACCCCACAGGGACCTCAAAATCCCCTTATTTCACTGCAGAACCCCATTTTTTTCACCCCCAAACCCCTCATTTCACCCCAAAATGCTCCCCTTTCTCCCCCGAAAACCCCTATTTCACCCCAGAACCCCCTCATTTCACCCCCAAAACCCCTTTGCTGTGGGGCAGCCCCTGAGGTCCCTCCCAGCATCCCCGCTATGGGGCAGCCCCACCTGGGCAGCGCAGCGCCAGCCCCACGGTGGCCGGGGCCTGTGGCCGAGCCGTTTGGCTGGTGAAGCCGCAGTCGCCAAGAGTCTGAGCGTCCTCCAGCAGCTGCTCCTCCTGCGGGGCAGACCCACAGCAACCCATAGCGACCCATAGAGACCCATGGCAATCCATAGAGGTCCTATACGGAGCCATAGCAACCAATAGGGACTCACGGGGACTCCATAGAGACCCATAGGGACCCACAGAAAGACAGTGCCTCATAGGGACACACAGCTATCCCACAATGACCCCCAGAGTAACATATAGAGACCCCCAGGGACTCCCCCAGGGACGCAGAGTGACCCCATAGAGACCCCAATGAGACACACTGGGACACATCGAGACCCACACAGACCCCATAAGAGACCCACAGTGCGAATCATAAAGATCCATAGGGACCTCATAGGAACAAGAGAGATCCAGAATGACTCAGAGATCCATAGGAACCCCACAAGGATCTATAGGGACCCACAGCGACCCACAGGGACCCATAAGGATGCCATAGGGACCCCATAGGGACCCATAAGGCCTATAGAGACCCACGGGGACCCCATAGGGACCCACAGCACGACCCACAGAGACCCACAAGGACCCATAGAGACTCCACAGGGACTATAGAGACCCACCTTGTAGAGGCGCTGCTCCTCGGGTGGCCGCTTGAGGATCCCCTCCACGATACGCTTCAGCTCCAGGACTGTGCTTGACTCCTTGGCGTCCGTGAAGATGGTCGTCTTGTGGCGCCGGATCATGAGGAACACGTCCTGCGGGGTGGGTCAGTCAGTTTGGGACTGGGGCTAGTGGGTTAGGAGCTAATCAGAACTAATGATCTGGGGGCATGACTAGTCAATTACGGGCAGCGGCTAGCTAATTGGAAGCCCTAGGTAGTGATGTGGGCACATGGCTAGTGAGTTTGGGGACCACACAGCCCCATCCCTGCCCGACAGATCCATGTTCTGCCTCATAGAGCCACCCCTTGCCCCACAGATCCACATCCTGCCCCACACTTTGCCCTGTAGATCCATGTCCTGCCCCAGGCCCTGCCCTACAGCTGCCCCATAGCCTCACCCCCTGCCCCACAGCTGCGCCGCATCCCCACAGATCCACTTTCTGCCCCATAACCCGCCCTACAGACGGGCTGTCACTCCACAGCCCCACAGATCCACCCCACAGACCCACCCACAGCTGCACACCCTGCCCCATGGAGCCGTCCTGCCCCACAGCTGCCCCATAGATTCACGTACTGCCCTATAAATCCACGTCCTGCCCCATAACCCGCCCTACAGACGCATTGTCACCCCACAGCTGTCCCGTAGCTCCCCCCTGCCCCAGAGCTCCCCCCTGCCCTAGAGCTCCCCGCCCTTGCCCCACAGCCGCCGCACATCTGCCCCTATTCTCACCATGGCGTCCGCTCCGGCCCCGCCAGGTCCGCCGCGATCCCAGCAGTCCCCGCGGTGGGAGGTGCGGGGCTGGCACTGCGCAAGAGCACAAAACCCACCTTCCATATTGGGGAGGTCAGACTGGATGAGGGCGCCATCTTGGGAAGCTCCAACAGACACCATTTTGTGTGTGGAAGGCGCCATCCTGGAGAGGGCAGCCAGACGCCATTTTGTGTGGCCGCCGCCATTTCGGGAAGGGCAAACGGGGGGGACCCAGGCGTGCAGGCCCCACAAAATCAGGGCGCCCCATAGATCCATAGCTGTCCCATAGACACATATTCTGCCGCACAGATCCATCCCCTGTCCCATATAGCCACACCCTGCCCCACAGCTGCCCAATAGATCCACGTTCTGCCCCATAGACCACAGTCTGCCCTATAACTTCCCCCATTGCCCCACACCGTGCCCGACAGATCCACTCCCTGCCCCACAGCTGCCCCATAAATCCATCCCCTGCCCCATAGACCCACCCCCTACCCCCCCACCTGAGGACCAATGGGAGGCTGTGAACGGGAAGGTGGGCGGGGCTTGTCTCACTCTCAGCCAATGGGGAAGCGCGGGGGGCGGGGCTTGCACAGCACTAAGCCAATGGGAGGGTGCACCTTCTGTATGAATGGGGAGCGGCGAGTGGGCGCGGCTTGAGCAGCGAGAGCCAATGGAATACGAGAGGGGCGGGGCTTTGGATAATTTTTTTAAGAGGCTCGGTAGTGGGCGGGGTTTAAGACTCGTGAGCCAATGGGGGCGTGGTGGGCGGGGCTTACCCGCGCGAGACAATGGGAAGCTGCGCGTGGTGGGCAGTGGGCGGGGCTTGTCTCGCGCGCAACTGAGGCGGAGCGCCGATCCCGCCCCACGTGATGTTACGCGGGCGATGGCGGCGCTGAACGGGGCGGTCGAGGCGGAGGGCGGCGGCGGCTGCAAACGGCGATACCGGGCGCTGAAGAGGCGGCTGCGGCTGCTGCTCTACGTGAGCAAGAGAGGGCGGGAAAGGGGGTGAAAAGGGAAAAATGGGGGGAAATGAGGCGAACAGGGGTGACGATGGGGTGAAGCGGGGAAAAAGTGAGGCGAAAAGGGGCAACAATGGGTCGAAAAGGGCAAAGATAGGGCGGAAAGGGGTGGAAATGGGGTGGAAAGGGCAAAATGGGGTCAAAAGGGGAAAAGGGAGGCAAAAAAGGGCAAGGATGGGGCAATAAGGGCAAAGATGGGGCAAAAGGGGCAAAGATGGGGCAAAAAGGGCAAAATGGGGTGGAAAGGAGTGAAAAAAACCTAAGATGGGGTAAAAATGTGGTGAAAAAGGGAAAATTATGTTGTAAAAGGGAAAAATGTGGGCTGAAATGGGGAAAATAGGGTGAAAAGAGGCAGAAATGGCATGAAAAGGGGAAAAAGGGAGGCAAAAAGGGGCAAAGGTGAGGTGGAAAGAGCAAAAATGGGGTGAAAAAGGGCTAAGATGGGGTAAAAATATGGTGAGAAGGGAAAATATGGTGAAAAAGGGGAAAATGTGGGGTTAAATGAGAATGGGGTAAAAATGGGGTGAAAAAGGGCAAAGATTGGGTGAAAGGGGGGATAAGGGCAAAAAATGGGGTGAAAAACAGAAAAGTGAGGTAAAAAAGGGAAAATTGGGGTAAGAAAGGGGTGAAAATGGCAAAAGTGGGGTGAAAACCAGCAAAAATGGGGGGTGATGGGCAAAAATAGCAAGAAAGGGGGGGGGAAACAGCAAAAATGGGATGAAAGCCAGCAAAAATGGGGCAGAAAAAGGGAGGGAGGGGGCAAGAATGGGGTGAAAAAGGGCAGAGATAGGCTGAAAAGGGCGAAAATTGAGTAGAAACGGCAAAAATGGCCCATTTTTATCCCCCCTTTCTCCTATCCAGGAGCAGGAATGCTTCCAGGAGGAGCTGCGCCGCGCCCAGCGTAAGCTCCTGAAGGTCTCGAGGGACAAAAGGTACCAAAAAACACCCAAATTAACCATATGTGCACCTCCAAAACTGACCTCCCACCTACAGCCCCCAAGAGCCCCCAAAACCACTTCTGAACTCCCTAGAGCCCCTGAAAAACCCCTCCCAAGTCCCAGAGACGCCCAAAACCACCTCTGAACTCCCTTAGAGCCCCCCAAAACTCTCTCTTTCCCCTAGTCCCCCAAAACCCCCCTCACAGCCTCCCAAAATGATTTACGCCCCCACTGCCCCCCAAAAAACCCTTTCTACCCCAAAAAAACTTCTCTTAAATCCCCTCCCAGCCCCCCTAACACCTTAAACCCACCCAGCCTCCCCCACAGTCCCCCAAAATGCTTCACTCCCCCTGAGCCCCTCAAAAATGCCTCTTACCCTCCAGTCCCAACCCCCCTGTTAAAGCCCCCTCAAAACCCCTCCCAAGCCTCACAGCCCCCCAAGACCACATCGTGACCCCTAGAGACCCCCCCAAACACTTCTTAAACCCTCCTACCTCCCCCGACATTACTCTGAAGTGCTTTATGCCCTCACAGGCCCCCAAAAACTGCTCTTAAACCCCCCAGTCCCCCAAAACACCTGTCACAGCCCCTTAAAATGCTTTATTCCCCCTGCACAGCACCCCAAACCATTTCTTGTCACCCGCCAGCACCCCAAAAATCCCTCTGAACTCTCCATGAGCCCCCCAAAACCATCTCTTACCCCCCACAGCACCCTAAAAATGTCTTAACCCCTCCCCAACCCCCCCAAAGCAGCCCTCAAAAGCCCCCCCCAAATCCCTGGGGGTCCCTTTCCCCCCCAGTTTCCTCCTGGACCGTCTGCTGCAGTACGAGAACGTGGATGACGATTCCTCCGGTAACGAACTAGTTAAAACACCTTGGTTTTGGGGTAGAATACCTGAGTTTCAGACTAAGACCAGAATTTTGGGGGTAAAAACCAGAATGTTTGGGGTAGAATTCCTGTATTTTATGAGTAAAAGCCAGAGGTTTGAGGTAAAACTAAAAACTTTGGATGGGAAACACCTAAATTCTGGGGTAGAATCCCTGATTTTTGGGGTAAAACCCGGAATTCTGGGATATAATCTAGAATTCTGTGGTAAACCCATTTTTTGGGGGTGTAAAAACAATTTGCAGTAAAATAGAACAGGGGTTTTGGTTAAGAACGTAAAATTTTTGGGTAACCCTGGAACATTTAATTAAAAATCAGAATTTCAAGGTTAAAATCAGGAATTTGAGCTAAAAACTAGGGTTTTTTTGGGTAAAACTCAGAAAATTTGAGGTATAACTCAGAAATTTTGGATAGGAAAGACCAAAATTCAGGGTAAAACCCCACGTTTTGGGGTATAATCCAGAATTCTGTGGTAAACCACATTTTCAAGGGGTAAAACCAGTTGTGGGGTAAAAAAACCCCAGTGTTTGGGGGGGATAACCTAGAATTTTTAGGTAAAAACGCAAATTTTTGAGTAAAAATCAGAATTTTGAGGTAAAATGAAACATTTTGGATGGGAATCTCTGAATTTTGGTGTGAATTCCCTGAAGTTTGGGGTAAAACCAGAATCTTGAGGTAAAAACTATTTTGGGGCAAAAGACAAGAGGTTGGGGGAGGGGGGAGAATGTTGGGAGGAAAAGCAGAAATTTTGGGAAAGGAAAAAATTAATTTTGGAGAAGGAGCAGAACTTGCGGAGATTTTTGTGGCAAAGAAATTGATATTTGGGTGAAAAAAGATAAGAATCTTGAAGTAAAAACTCTACAATTAGGAGAACCCACTCCATTTTTGGGGGAAAGATGTGATTTTTAGGGGAAATAGAGAATTTAGAGGAGGAGGAAGAAAAAGGCAATTATTGGGGAAATCAAACAATTTTTGGAGGGAGCAAATTTTCAGGAAAAAATACAATTTTGGGGAAAGTGAAGCAAACTTTTTTTGCTGGAAAGGTGAGAGTTTTGGGGGGAACAGAATTTGGGGCAAGAAGACTACAAAATTGGTAGAAAAAAAATTAAGTTTTAGGCAAAGCACTCCTTGATTTTTGGGAGAAAGGTGGTAAAGGGGGAAAGCCACAATTTCAGATAAAACCACAGCAATTTGGAGTAAAAATAAGGATTTGGTGAGAAATAGGATTTGAGGGGGTGTGAGGACAAGAGGGCAATGACCCCCACCCACAAGGTTTTAACCCTCTTCCCTTGTTTTTGCCTCAGATTCAGAGGCAACAGCATCGTCTGAGAACAGTGACGGGGAGGGGGCGAAGGAGCCGACACCTGCCAAGAGGTAAGATGGCGGCTGCCAGCACTTAAGATGGCCGCCAGTGCTAAAGCCAGGGGCTGCCAGCATCCAAGATGGCCACCCCTCCTTGGGGCTGGGTGTGGCCTTAAAATAGGGGCTGCCAGAATTTAGGATGAGGCCTACAGTGCTGGGTGGGGTCGTAAAATGGCTGCCAGCATTCAGTGTGGCTCTGCCAGCAGCCAAGATGGTGTCTGCCACCGCTCAACATGGCTGCCAGAGCAGGTGGGTGGGGTCTCAAGATGGCTGCCACCAGGGGTGCTGCCATCATCTAAAATGGCCACTGCCAGCAGCTAAGATGGGCACCCAGGCCAAAGGTGTGGCCCTAAAATGGCTGCTACCACCACTCAGGATGGCGGCCCCCATGGGGTCCCAAAATGGCTGCCCCCGAGGCTAGGCGGGGCCCTAAGCGTGGGTGCCGCCATCATCCAAATGACGCCCACCTGGCCCTGCCTCCCATGCTCTCTCTCTCCCCCCGCAGGTGCCACTCGCCCTCCCCGCCCCCACCTGCCCCCCCCCCTGCCCCGGCCTCCTCCGGCGCCCTTTGTGGTGAGTGACCCACAGCCTGCCCCGTAGCGACCCACAGCCGGCCCCGGAGCGACCCATAACCTGCCCCATAGAGACTCATAGCAATCCATACCGCCCCACAGATGCCCCATAACTACCCCATAGCCCCAGCCCCACATCCTGCCCCATTACTGCCCCATAGAAACCCTATTGCTGCCCCATAGACACGCCATAGCTGCCCCCCCAGCCCCATAACCAATCCCATAGCCTCATCTCCAGCCCCATAACCACCCCCTAACTTCACACCGTGCCCCATAGTCCCAGTCCCATAACCACCCCATAGCCTCACACCCTGCCCCATGACCACACCATAGGCACCCCACAGTCATCCCCCCCAGCCTGCCCCTCTGCAGGGGGGCCCCACTGACACCTTCCCCCCCAGGTGGGGTCCCCCCCCTTTTCCCCGTTCCCCCCTGAGCCCCGGCCCCCCCGGCCCCGGCCTGGCCCCACACGACGCCACCGCGGCTCCCGGCGACCCACGGTAACAGGGGCATTTGGTGGGGAAATGGGGGACTTGGGGGGCACTTGTGGGGTATTTGAGGGTCTGGGGTGAGGCATCTGTGGGGCATCTAAGGGGTCACTTAGTCACTTAGTCTAAGGGGTCACTTGGTTATCTAAGGGGTCACTTGTGGGGCTGGGGAGGCACTTATGGGGCTGGGAGGGCACTTTGGGAGCCATATGGGTTAGTTGGGGGGGCGCTTGTGGGGCTGGAATGGGGGTAATTGTGGGTCTGAGGGGTCACTTGTGGGGCTGGGGGGCACTTTTAGTGCCATATGGGGTACTTGTGGGTCACTTGTGGGTCTGGGGGGTCACTTGTGGGGCTGGGGGGTCAGTTGTGGGTCACTTTTGGGGCAGACGGCGCTGGCGCCCCCCGAGCCGCCCCCAACACTGCCACGGCGGCTCCTGAGCGACGGTCCCGAGGGCAGCGACGGCGATGGCGGTGATGGCGACAATGAGGATGATGACAACGGCGATGATGAGCTCGTCATTGACATCCCCGAGTGAGGCAGTGATCGGCTGTTGATTGGCCATTGATCGGCGATCGATGGGCGATTGGCAGCCCCGAGGGATGGACTGGGGGGACTCAGCCCCGAGGGATCGATTGAGTGATGGATTGAGTGATTGACAGCTCCAGGTGATCGATTGAGTGATCGACAGCCCTGAGTGATCAATCGAGTGATTGAATGATAGCCCAGAGTGATCGATTGAGTGAATGACATCCCTGAGTGGCCAGTGGATTGAGTGATTGGCAGCCCCAGAGTAATCGAGTAGCAATGAATTAGCGATCGATTAACACCAGTTTGGGGAAAAAAACCAGAATTTCATAGAATCATGGAACCATAGAATAGTTTGGGTTGGAGGGATGTTAAAGCCCATCCAGTTCCAACCCCTCTGCCACTGGATCAGGCTGCCCAAGGCGCATCCAACCTGGCCTTGAACACCTCCAGGGATGGGGCAGCTACAGCTTCCCTGGGCAGCCTGGGCCAGTGCTTCACCCCTCTCATGGTGAAGAAATTCTTCCTTATGTCCAGTCTAAATCCACCCCTCTCCAGTTTATCCCTGTTCCCCCTGCTCCTATCCCCGCAAGGCTTTACGAACAGCCCCTCTCCAGCTTCCTCATAGCCCCTGCAGGTCTCCTCCGAGCCTTCTCCAGGCTGAACAGGCCAAACTCTCTCAGCCTGTCCGCCGTGCTCCAGCCCTCAGATCCTCTTTGCAGTCCCCTCTGTTCCTGTTCCAACAGCTCCATCTCCTTATGATGAGGATTCCAGAACTGGACACAGGACTCCAGATGAGGTCTCACTAGAGGGGCAGAATCCCCTCCCTCCTGGCTGCGCTTCTTTTGATGCAGCCCAGGAGACGGTTGGTTTCTGGGCTGTGAGTGCACGTTGCTGGCTCGTGTCGAGCTTATCAACCAGCGCCCCGAGTCGTTCTCAAGGCTGCTCTCCATCCCATCATCCCCCATCCTGGATTGAAACTGCCCTGACCCAGGTGTAGGACCTTGGCCTCGTTGAACCTCATAAGGTTCTCCAGCCCCACTTCTCCTGCTTGTCCAGGTCCCTCTGGATGACATCCTGTCCTTCTGGTCTGGCAACTGAACCACTCAGCTTAGTGTCACCTCCAAACTCGCTGAGGGTGCCCTCGATCTCGCTGTCAGTATCATTGATATTGATATTGAACAGCACCGGTCCCACAGGGACCCCTGAGGGACACCACTCGTCACAGATCTCCCTCTGGACGTTGAGCCATTGGCTCTTTGAATATGACCATCCAACCAGTTTCCTACCCACCACCCACTGAATCCAGATGTCTCCGATTTAGAGAGAAGGATGTTGTGGGGGATCGCCTCAAAGGCTTCACAGAAGTCCAGACAGATCACATCTCTTGGTTTACCCATCTCCACTGCTGCGGTTACCCCATCCTAGAAAGCCACCAAGTTGGTCAGACAGGACTTTGCCCTGGTGAAGCCACACTGGCCGCCATTCATGGCCTCTCTGCCCTCCACGGGTTTTAGCAGAGCTCGGAGGATCTGTTCCATGAGCTTCCCAGGCACACAGGTGAGGCTGACAGGTCGGTAGTTCTCAGGGTCATCTTTCCCACCTTTTTTAAAAATGGGGACAGTGTCGCCCTTCTTCCGATCACCGGGGAGTTCTCCTGACTGACGGTACTTTTCAAATATCACAGAGAGTGGCTCGGCTGCCGCGTTTGCCGATTCCCTCAGGACTCTGGGATGCCTCTCATTAGAGATGTTCAGGCTCCTCAGGTGGTCACGAACCTGATCGTCCTCTACTGTGGGAGGGGGTCTCCCTGCCCCCCATCCCGGTCCCTGATGCCCCTCGAGGGGTGAGGAGAACGGTTATCAGTGAAGTCTGAGGCAAATAAGTACCTCAGTGTTCTCGCCTGGTGATACGTGATCTTCCTCTTGATGGACGGACCTGTAGAAGCCCTTCCCGTTAGTCTTTGCTTCCCTTGCCAAGGTCCGCTCCAGCTGCGCTTTCCTGAGTTCATCCCTGCTCACCGGGGCGGCGTCTCTACGCGCGTCCCAGGTTCCTGTCCCTGCTTGCACCGCCACGGCAGCTCCTTCTCCTTTAGTTTGACCAGCCACGCCGGTCCCTTCCCGGGGAATTTGGGGGAAAAAACCCAAACATTTCAGGTGGGAAAAATGTGGGGGGAAAAATGGTGTCAAGAGGGGAAAATGGGGTTTTCTGTGGAAAAAAAAAATGAATTTTGTGGGTTGGAAATATAAAAATGATAAGTTTTGGTCGAAAAATGGTGGGGTTTGGGTGAAAATGATGGAAAGTGAGAGAAAAAATAATTGGGAGGAAAATTGGGGAAGAAGCCCATTTTGGGGGGAAAAGAGGAATTTGGGGAAAAATCAGCTTTTTGGGGTAAAATGTTACTTTTGGGGAAAGGGAGAAATCTCTGAAAGGAAAATTAAATTTTTGAAGGGAAAAAACCATAGTTTTGAGGGAAATGAGGGGGGAAATGGAATTTTGAATGAAGATTTAGGAGGGAAGGGGGGAGGGATGGAATGAGGGGGGGAAAAGGCAGATTTTTGAGGGGAAAAAAAACAATTTTGTGGAGAAAATGATAAATTTGTGGAGAAAATGATCGACTTCGGAGGGGAAAAAGTGGAATTTTGGTCAAATGTAAAAAGGGGGAAAACCGCGATCTTGAGAGGAAAAGCCCAGAAATGGGAGGGAAGGCGGGGGGATGGGTGGGCGATGACATCACGGCTCTGGCCCCGCCCCCAAAGGCAAGGAGGGGTTTCCCGCCAAGGGGAGGGGGCGGGGCCGGACACCATGTGATCTCCCAACCGCAAAAGGCAGAGCCCTGCCCCTCCCGTCACGTGACCCCCAAATGGGGCAGCTCGCGACGTGACTCCACAAACGCTACGCCCCCTGTCGCCCATTCTCAACCCTTGACCCCTCAACTCCCCCTTCCCCCATTCATAAAGGAAACGGAGCCCGCGTCTCTCAAAGCCGCGCCCGCTTCCCCTCTGGGACCCCTTAAGCCCCAACCCCTTCCATTCCTAAGGGCAGAGCCCCGCCCCTTCTGCCCACGTGACACCAAGCACCGCTCTCTCTCATTCATAAAGGGGCGGAGCCATGTCGGGAGTTGAGGGTTTTTATTGGGCCCCCCTTGGCCCCGTCCCCTTCTATGGGGCAGCACCGCCCCACAGCGCCGTGGGGCATGAATGGGGGCATCGTGGGGCAGGAAACCGGGGGAGAGGGAACGACGTGGGGCAGAGCTGCTCCATAGCGCCGTGGGGTAGGGACGGGGGCTGCGTGGGGTAAGGGGGAGGCAGAGCCGCCCCACAGCGCCGTGGGGCAGGGAGGGTCCTCGACGCCGTGAGGCTCCTGAATCCGTGGGGCGGGGAGGCCGCCGGCCTTGTTGCCGTGGGTCAGAGCCACCCCACAGTGCCGTGGGGCAGGGAGGGCTGTCGTCATCACCGTGGGTCACGCCATGGGTCGCTCACCAGGCAGGGCCGGCACTGGGCGCCCCCTCGAGGGGCAGTGCTGGGGCGGGGGGCGCAGGGGGCGCCATGGGGCAGGGCTCGGCCGAGCCTGGGGGGAGCCCTGTGACCCACAGTGACCCACACCCTGACCCGCAGTGACCCCACCCTGCCCCATAGCAACCCAGAGTGACCCCCAGGGAACCCATAGCGACTCAAAGGGACCCCAGTGACCCCACTCTGTCCCACGGCCATCCCACAGTGACCCACAGCGACTCCACCCTGCCCCATAGCTACCCAAAATGACCCACAGCAACCCAGAGAGACCCCCACCCTGCCCCATAACCACCCCACAGCCCCCCTAAAGCCTGCCCTGCCTTTCTCACTATGGGGCAGCCCCCCCTCCCAAGGCTCTATGGGGCACAACTGCCATGCTATGGGGCAGACAGGGCTGTATGGGGCAGGAATCTCACGTTATGGGGCAGACAGGGCTCTATGGGGCAGGATCCTAGGCTCTATGGGGCAGACAGGGCCCTATGGGGCAGGACCCCAGTCTCTATGGGTCAGAAAAGGCTCTATAGGGCAAGCCCCCATGCTCTATGGGTCACCTCTCTCCCGACCCCTGCTATGGGGCTGCCCCACACGCACCTCCCCCCGCGCCGGGCCTTGCCTGTGGGGCCCTCAGGGCTGTGGCGTGTGGGGTGCGGGGCCATCGCCGTGGGGCACGGCACCGCCGTGGGTCTGGAGGTGCCCCCCAAGCTGGGCTGGGGTCTTGCAGTGAACCCCGCAGAGGCGGCAGCGCAGTGGGGCGGGGGGCAGCGCGCCGTGGGTCTGCCCCACATGCGCCCGCAGCTGTGCCGCCGTGGGGAAGCCTGGGGACAGACCCACGGCGCCGTGGGGCAGCAGCCTGCAGAGCCTGCGCCCCACAGAGCCTCTGCCCCATAGAGCCTGGGGGTGTGGGGTAGGGACCCATAGAGCCTGGGAGCTGTGGGGCAGGAGCGGTCTGCCCCATAGATTTGGGAGCTGTGGGGCAGAGCCTATGGAGCCTGGGGCTGTGGGGCAGCAACCCCTAGAGACTGGGAGCTATGGGGCAGGAGCCTGTGCCCCATAGAGCCTGGGACTGTGGGGCAGGGACCCACAGAGTTGAGGAGCTATGGGGCAGGGACCCATAGCGCCTGTGCCCCACACACCCCCTGCCCCCTAGCACCGGGGTTGGTGCCTCTGCCCCCCATCCCTGCCCCATAAAAAGCAGCGCCCCATAGTGCCAACCCCTTCCTGGGCTCCACACCCCACACCCTGCCCCATAGTGCCCCACACAGAACACCCAATACCCCCTCATGCCACTCCATTGCCTTAAACCCACTCTCCCTGCCCCAAATCAACACCACAAACCCAATCCCCTCTCTGCTCTCCCTACCCCACACCCCTGCCCCATAGTGTCCCCATATCCCTGCCCCACAGAGAGCACTCAACCTCCCCCTTTACCCAGCCCCACTGCCCCAAACTCGTTCCTCCTGCCCCACAGCACCCTCCCTGCCCCACACCCTGCCCCACAGCCCCCCATATCCCTGCCCCGTGGCTGCCCCACACCGTGCTCCACATCCCTGCCCCACAGCACCCCGCAGAAGGCCCAAACCTCCCCGTCCCCAACTCTGTGGCCCCAAACCTGCCCTCCCCCCCCCATGGCTGCCCCATAGCGCCCCACACCTTTGTCGCAGAGGGCGCAGGCATGGCCAGGGCCCTGCCCATGCACCTTCATGTGGTCGGCGATGTAGGCGGCACTCAGCAGCTTCCCGCAGACGTGGCACGGCACCTTCTCCTCGTGCCGCACCGCGTGTGCCCGCAGCCGGTCCTTGGTGGCGAAGGCAGCCTCACATGTCTGGGGGGAGAGAGACGGGGCGCTATGGGGCAGCCATGGGGCAGAGGGGAGCTGGGGGGTGCTTTGGGGCCATAGCTGGGCCCTAGGGGCCTTGCATGTGTGGGGTGAGAGGGGATGCTATGGGGCACCCATGGGGCAAGCAGGGGTGTGTGGGGTGCTATAGGGCAGTTGGAGCCCAGAACGTGCTGTGGGGCAGCTTGAGCTCAGGAAATGCTATAGGTCGCTGTGGCCCCTATGGGGTAGGCTATGGGTCACCTATGGGTCTCTAGGGGTCCCTATGGGGCTATGGGTCGCTGTGGGTCGCACCTGGCACTTGAAGGGCCGCTCCGTGCTGTGCACCTGCCGCACGTGGCTGTTGAGGTGGTCAGGCCTGGGGGAGGTCAGACCTGGCTGCTCCCAGTGCTCCCAGTTCATGCCAGTCCCCCCCAGTCCCTCACTGGGAGAGGCTCTTGCCGCAGTGGCTGCAGCCGTAGGGCCCCCCAGTCCCTCCCAGTCCCTTACAATTCCCTCCCAGTGCCCACCATTTCCCCCCCAGTGCCTCCCAGTCCCTTCCCAGTCCACCCCATTTTCCTCCCAGTTGCCCTTTTTTCCCTCCTAGTGCCTCCTAGTTCCTCCCAGTCCCTTCCAGTTCCCTCCCAGTGCCTCCCAGTCCCCCCTGGTTCCCTCCCAGCACCTTCTAGTCCCCCCTATTTCCCACCTAGTGCCTCCCAGTCCCCCCCAGCGCCCCTGCGGCTCACCGGGAGAAGCTCTTGCCGCAGTGGCTGCAGCCGTAGGGCTTGTGGACGGCGCCGTCGTGGCAGCGCACATGGTAGCTCATGCGGTCCTTGCGCTTGAAGCGCTGCTGGCAGACGGGACACTGGTACGGCTTCTCGTCTGAGTGCGACAGCTTGTGCCGGTTGAGGTGGTAAACATCGCGGAAGGCCTTGCCGCACATCTCGCAGGCGTGGCTCTTGCGGGCGCGTTTTGGTAACGCCGAGGAGGATGGAGCTGCCGCCGAAGAATCGGCTGCCGGCGCCGCCAAGCCAGAGACGCTCAACAAGCTGAGAGGAACCATGGTGGGCATCTTCATGGGCGCTGGGCGCGGCGGGCGGGCACCGCTGTGGATGGCCTCATGCCGGCGCAGGTTGTAGCCGTTCTTGAACTCCTTGGCACAGAGCGAGCAGATGTATGGGCCTTTGCTCTTGGATTTGCGCGGTGGCGCCGGCGGTGGCGGAGGAGGAGGAGGAGGTGGTGGTGGTGGTGGGACGGGATCGGGTGCTGCCACAGCAGGTTTGAGCGCAGCGGCGTCCACCGTGGTGGCGTCCGGCGGCGTGGGGAGAACCGGGAGCAGCTCCACCTGCAGCGGCTCCGCTGACGGCGCCGGAGGGGGTGCCGCCGCCTGAGGAGACACCAGGACCAGCAGCTCCAGCGCCCGTGGTGGCACCGGGGCCACCAGAACCAGCAGCTCCAGCACCTTCTCGGCACAAGAGCCACCAAGACCAACGCTTGCATTACTCGTGGTGGCACCAGTATCACCAGTTCCATCTCTTCCGTCACTCATGGTGGCACCAGTTATCGCCAGTTCCAACTCCTCCATCACTATTGGTGTCACCAGTATCACCAGTGCCAACGTCACCGGGTGTCACCATCCCCACCAGCGCAGCTCCAAGTTCCAGCTGCGCCACCAGTATGACCAGTATCACAACTGCGAGCACCACCAGTGCCCCCAGTATGGCCAGTATAACCCTGCCCTCACCCCCCAGTAACAACACCACTACAACCACCACCAGTGCTCCCAGTATGACCAGTACGGCCACGTGAGGATGCGCACTGGTGTCCCCATTCCCTCCAGTGCCACCAGTATTCCCAGTATCACCACTGTGAGCATCACCAGTGCCCCCAGTGTGGCCAGTATCACCCTGTCTCTGCCCCCCAGTGCCCCCAGTATGACCAGTATAACTCTGTCTCCTACTACCCCCAGTGCCACCAGTGTACCCAGTAACATCAGTATCCCCACTATAACCACCACCAGTGCTTCCAATATGACCAGTATGACCCTGTCCCTGCTCTCCAGTGCCCCCAGTGTGACCAGTACAGCCACTGTGAGCTTCACCAGTGCCCCTAGTATGACCAGTATAACCCTGTCTCCACCCCCCAGTGACACCAGTGGCCCAGTATCATCAGTATAATCCTGTCTCCACCTCCCAGTACCACCAGTATGCCCACTGTGAGCATCACCAGTGCCCCCAGCACTCCCAGCATGACCAGTCTGACCCCGTCTCCACCCCCCAGTGACACCAGTGCTCCCAGTATGACCCTGGTTCTGCTCTCTAGTGCCACCAGTATGACCAGTATAACCCCAGCACTCCCAGTACGGCCACTGTGAGCATCACCAGTGCCACCAGTGCTCCCAGTATGACCAGTATAACCCCGTCTCTACCCTCCAGTGCCACCAGTGTCTCCAGTAACATCAGTGTCCCTACTACAACCACCACCAGTGCTTCCAATATGACCAGTATGACCCTGTCTCTGCTCTCCAGTGCCACCAGTACTCCCAGTATGACCAGTATAACCACGTTTCCACCATCCAGTGCCACCAGTACTCCCAGTACCACCACTGTGAGCATCATCAGTGCCCCCCGTATGACCCATATGGCAAGTATAACCCTGTCTCCGCCCCCAGTGCCACCAATATCCCCATTGTGAGCATAACCAGTGCCCCAGTGCTCCCAATATGACCAGTATAACCCTGTCTCCACCCCCCAGTGACACCAGTGTCCCCAGTATCACCTCATCTCTGCCACCCAGTGCCATCAGTATTCCCACTGTAAGCATCACCAATGCCCCAGCGCTCCCAGTATCACCAGTATAACCCTGTCTCTGTCCGCCAGTGCCACGAGTGTCCCCAGTAACACCAGTATCCCCACTGCGAGCATCACCAGTGTCCCAGCACTCCCAGTACCACCAGTATAACCCTGCCCCCGCCCCCCAGTCCCCCCAGTGCTCCCAGTACGGCCCTCTGAGCATGCGCACTGCCTCCCCATCCCCTCCAGTCCCCCCCCCATCGCTCCCAGTCCCCCACTGTCCCCGCCCCCCCCCATTGCTCCCAGTAGAACACCCCCCCCCGGGGCGGTACCTGGAAGATGAAGCTGCTCCAGTTCGCGGGGTCCATGGCGGGGCCGGAGGGGGGCGAGGAGGGGGGGGGAGGGGGGCGAGAAGGGGAGGGGGGGAGGGGCGGGGGGGGCGCGCGCGCAGAGCGAGGGGAGGGGGAGGGGCGGGGGGAGGGAGCGGTCTGAGCCCCCGCCCTGCGCGCGAGCCCCTCCCCGCCGCCGCCCCGAATGGCGCCGCGCCCCGTGCCGGCCCCGCCTTTAGGGGGGCGGGACAGGGGTCACGTGACAAAGAGGCGGGACACGCCCCTACCGCGCGCCGCTAGAACCACATGACCCCGCCCGCCGCGCCCCCCCCCGCACTTTACTCCGCCTCCCGCGCGCGCCCCTCGAGTCACGTGACGCCCGGCCGGCGCGAGCGCCACGCAAATCACGTGACCCTGCCCAGACGCGCCGACGCCGACTTTAAAGGAGTCACGTGATCGAGAGGACGAACACGCCCCCTCCCGCGCCGCTTGGATCACGTGACCCTGCCCAGCCGCGCGCCCCGCGCTGTCCGCTCCTTTATAGGGGCGGGGACACGCACGGAGGGAAACGCCCCCTCCCGCGTGCCGCTCGAAACACGTGACTCCGCTCCCCGCGTTACTCCACCGCCCACGCGCCACGGGAATCACGTGACCCACACCGCACCCTGCCTTTAAAGGGCCGGGCGGGGGTTACGTGATGAAGGGGAATGACACGCCCCCTCGCGCTCCGCGATAACCACGTGACCCACAGCCACGCCCACGGGCTTCCTCTCCAGCGCTCGCCGCGAACCACGCGACCTCCGCGTGACCTCGCATGCCCCCGCGAACCACGTGACCCCCATCCAGCCACGCCCCCGCTCTCTCTTACCCCCTCGCGTGCCACGTGACCCACGTGACCCCGCCTTCCGCGCGCTACTTGAACCACCTTATCCCGCCCCGCTCGAACTTTCCCCCCTCCCCCGTCGCTTCCTGCCTTTTTTCACCATAGGTTCTCGCCGCCATTTTGTTGTGCGGAGGCCATTTTGTGCTACGAGAGTGCAGTCTAATTCCCCCCCATTTCCCGCCTTTCTGCTCCCCCTCGCGCCGTGGGGAGGAGGGAGGGGGGAGTTCACCGCTAATGATGGGGGGTTGGGGGGACTCTGGGTTCGGGGGTGTGTGAGAGGCTTTCAGGGGATGTTTTGGGGCAAATTGAGTGGTTTTGGAGGTTCTTTGGGAGGGTTTGAGGGGGGTGTGATAGATAATCCAGACCTAAACAGGATTCCAATCAAAGCCCACAATTTATTAAATAAGTAGAGGCAGGCAAACAGCGCTGGGTGCGCCGGGAGTCTACGCTCAACCAAGATGCACACCGTGCAAAACAAGGTAACTTCTTTTATAGCTTAGCTTTAGTTACATGTTCATAATGGGCGTTTTTCCCTTACAAACTCTCCACCCCTGGGTTGCGCAGGCGTAGTAGTTCTTCTAGAAACTTCTCCGGTGATCGAGAGATCTTCTATATAATGATTAAGTCCCTTACTACCCATGCGCAGTAACAGTAATTTTATGCAACACAAACAGGTTCAACAGAAAAACACAGCAGACCCTTTTTTTCCCAAATAGAAACTTCATACATACCATCCTGCTCTCCCTAAGTTTGCGGTTATACAAGGACAAACAGAATAGCTAAAGATTACATATCACCCTGTGGTGCCAGCATTGCTCCACACTGACACGAATCAGGTGAACACATTTCACAATCCCCCATTTTCTTTTTTATAGTATCGATTCGTGTCTTTGCTTCTAATCAAGTCAATATTCGCCGAATTGGTATCAATTCTGGATCTTCTTTTGCCTTTAATATCATCAGGGAATGAGTTTCCTCTTTCCCTGATTCTGGATCAATAGGTATTGCAGTTATCTGCATTCCTCGTATAACCGAGTGTATTAGTCTAGTAAAACAAGGTATTAAACATGGAATTAACAATCCTCCACATATCCCCAATACTACCATCCCAATTTTAGTAAGCCAGTTTTATAAACATTTCCCATAATGCCTCTAGATTGATTCCATTCCAAGTCTGAACTGGGACATGTGCAATTTTCTTCATTTCTCTTATTAGTTCACGTACAGCTTCTCCTTCATCATTAATTTCTAAACAACAATTACTAAGGTTAAATTTTCCACAAACACCCCCTTCTTGTGCTAGCAATTAATCTAAAGCTAAGCGATTTTGATACAAAGCAGTTCTCATCTTGGTGTTTTGTTTTGCAATTAGTCCAAGTGCATCTCCAGTTTTATTTACAACTATTTCTACTACAGCTTGTAATCTAATTATTCTATTTAACATATATATTGGTGTCCTATAGCACCAGGACCCATCTTCTGCCCATGTAGCTGGATCAGAGTAGGCAATAATTCTCTCGGGAGGCCATTCATTATCTTTCCAGTTTCCGATTTGTAGGCTTCGTTTATGGCCCTGATTTATAGGTAACAGGAAAAAACTTGGCCTTATAGTTCCTAATACACAGGATCTCACCCAATTTTTTGGCAAACATGCATAGGCTAGATTACCACAAATCCAATAATGTCCTTCAGGAGTTGGCCGGCCTTTTGGTATGTTTTTCGCATTGGTCCAATTCTTAAATTGCCCATTCATCTTCAGTGGGTTTCCCCACTCATCCCATTTATTCTGAATTTCATTCCATAGGTAACCTCTTTCACACTCCAGATTACCTACTTGTTTTTCATCTTCTTTTAAATTTTGCCAATAAATCCTCCCAATTATACTTGTTTGGAGTATCCATTCTTGTTTCCTATTACCTTTTTCCCATTGTTTTCCATACTCGGGGATCACTAATGTTGCTTTCCATAGCCTCCCACGGCCATCGTTCACCTTGATTTGTCCCACCACAAACATAACAATTAGTGACATTCAATGACTTAGCAATGTTTTCAGCCAGATTTACAAATAAATTCTTAGCAGCTGTGGGAATTTCATATTTTACTCCTGTCTCTATTTCATGATAAAATGAATTAAACAATAACCGGTGTTGTATCAACTCTCTAGATTTTTCTTTAATTATTATCTGTAAGACAGCTCCCGGGTCTTCTTCAGGTCCATAAATCAATAGTCCAATTCTTACATCTTGCTGTTTCCATTGTTCTGGATTCCAAATAGTCAGATTAACAGGGTTACAAGAATGAGCTGTGCAGTTGGGGAGGGCTAATCCTTTTCTTATCTCTGCTTTTGATTCGGTACCCCTGCGTTGTTGAGGCCATCCCCATCTAGGAGCTGTACTCCAACAGGCGCAATTCCATCCAGTGCCTCCACAATCGTAATAGCTCCTGGCAATCTCATCTAAATCACTGATATAACAATTGGAGGGTGGTGACAACTTAGGCCTGGGGCATATATACTTCTCACTTTTGCTATAATATTTTCTCCAGCCCATGTTTCTGCAATTAGAATACGGATCATCATCAATAGCGTCACATGCGTCAAAAGTCACCGACACTGGGGTATTTAAATTGGCTATAACTTTGCTTGTTCCAATCGATCTACCTCCTTCAGAATTTTTCCTTGTTTCTATCCAATACCGTTAGGGCAGTTCTTTTGGATCATAACATACAGTTCTGTTCCCTTCTCTACACAGAGCATATTGGGTTAGGTTATGAATACAACTTCCCATTTTTTGGCCTTTACAATCATAAATAGTGTGATAAACCAAGGTCTGAGAGCTTACTCGACCCTCCTAGCAGTCACTACGCATTGACTACAGTTTCTTTGCCATAACCAGAGCCCAGGAGCTTACCCCAAGTAGGACTAGAAGAGGTCCGGTCAAGGCCATAGTGATCGGCGGTCACAACCCGAAGGGGTTGCAGCCCTTGGCAGACTTTTTTAAGCCGCACCACCTGTACCCCTCCGGTCTTGCCCTCTTCCTTAACCTCTCAAGGGGTAATCTTTAATCAAGGAACACTCTCTGGTTAAACTGACAACAATAAAACCTAACCCACAGTAGGTTATGTAGGAGGTTGGTGGCCCCACAGCGAATGCACAAAAACCCTAAACCATTTCTTGGATCAGTACACTTTGCCCTTAAATAAACAACCCCGTTTGCACAATAGACACGCACTGGCCCTCCTCCCATTCACTAACATATTACTTCAAAAATATTCCTGTCCATTAATTCTACAGGAGTAGTTATAATGAAATTCCCATAGCGACTTAGCTTATGCTCCTTGATAAAGGCCTCTTTAAGTTCTTCTGATGGTTAGCTTAGTTTCTCCAGGCTCAGAGGTGACTCCACTCCTTCACTGGACCTTTCACTCGTGACACATGGGTCCATCCTTTTTCAGCAGTTCTCACAGCCGTTTCTGTAGCTAATAAGACAAGAAAAGGTCCCTCCCAGAGGGGAGATAAGGTTTCCTCCTTCCATGTATTTATCAGAACCTTATCTCCCGGTTTTAACTGATGAATTGCAAATCCCAGTGGTGGTGTTTGAGCCATCATCCTAATCTCTCTCAACTCTTTTAATCTTTTTCCAAGAGTTACTATATATTTTTGAATGCTATGATCTTCAACTACATTGTTCCCCAGAGGCATCCCTTGGGAATAGGGCATGCCATATAACATTTCATACGGCGATAATCCAGTTTCACTGTGTGGCTTAGTTCTTATGTTTAATAGTGCCAACGGTAAGCATTTTGTCCAGGGCATCTGTGTCTCAATCATTAATTTAGCCAGTTGCTGTTTTATTGTTTGATTCATTCTTTCTACTTTCCCCGAGCTTTGTGGGTGCCACGGAGTGTGATATTCCCACTGAATACCTAATGATTGACATAATAATTTTATTATTTTAGAAGTAAAGTGTGTGCCTTGATCAGAATCAACGTACTGGATTATCCCGTATCTACGTATTAAGTGCTCTAATAAAAATTTTACCACCATCTGGGCCGTAGCCCGCGCTACAGGGTAAGCTTCTACCCATCGTGTTAAATGATCCACTATTACCAATAGGTATTTTACCCTCCCGACCTTGGGCAATTCAGTGAAATCAACCTGTACTTTTTCGAAAGGTCTGTAAGTGGTTTTTCTTCCTCTCATGGCTGCTTGTCGAAACACTTTCTTGTTTATCTTTTGACAAGTTAAACATCCTTGTGTAATTTGCTTTGCTATTTCAAAAATCCCAATACAGCCGAATTGTTTAAGGAAATGGTCGCTTAATGTCTTTGTACTCCAATGTATTTGCGTATGTAATCACTCTAATATAGAACAATACCCCACGGGTTTTTTTATTCCTGCCCAATCTTGAGTAAGAACTCCATATGCTGTCTGGTTTGATGTATTCACAAAAAGATAAAAAGGTTTTTCTAGGTCTGGGAGGCTCAATACAGGTGCTTGTATTAATGTCTTTTTTATTTCCTCGAATTTCTGATCATCCTCTATGAACCACCTAAGTTGGTTATTCGTTAGCTTTTCATAAAGGAATTTTACCTTTTCACTATAATCTTCAAGCCATGGCCTACAGTATCCTAATAATGCCAATATTTGCCGAACCTCTTTTTAGTTTTTGGAGGTCTTAAGGATAAAATTCCAGATACCCTGTCAGGATCTAGCTTCTTCCTTCCCTTACTCAGCCAATGTCCCAAGTATTTTACCTCCTGTTCTACAAACTGCAGCTTTGATCGGGACACCTTCAATCCCTTCTCCCCTACAATGTTTAATAGTTTAATGGTGGCTTCTCGAGTCTCCCCCTCGGTTTCTCCTGCTATTAATAAATCATCTACGTATTGCAATAATTTTCAGCTCCTGTATCCACTAAAAATAAAACTCCTCCTTATGGGGACCTATTAATAATTTTATCAAGGGCTCTGTTGATGTGAGAGTCCCCAAAAGATATAGCCCCTGACACCCCTGTTCTTCTTTAAACATTTTCTCATCTTGTCCTCGCTTACGACAGTTCCTCTGAACATGTCCCCTCTTGTTACAGTAGTAACAGATGGGAATTGTGAATATCTCTCTCTGAGGCTGTCTCCTGGGTGTCTGCTCTATTCTTTTTTCCCTTTTCTCCCCAACCACAGTCTTATTTTTCTGACTTTCTCTCACAGCTGCTACAAAAATTTTTGCTTTTGCTTTTTGTTTTTCTTCATCCCTCCTAACATAGACCTTCTGGGCCTCTCTGAGTAACTCCTCTAATCCTCTTTCTTGCCAATCTTCAAGTTTTTCTAATTTCCTTCCTATATCTCCCCAGGATTGGGCTACAAATTGGGTTCTAAGGAGTGCGGTCCCCGCTACTGTATTCAGATCAATACCAGAATACATTTATAGGCTTTTCCTTAACCTCTCCAACCATTCTGTTGGAGATTTGTCTTTTTCTTGTAGTTCATTAAATGCTTTATTAATGTTTTGTCCTCGGGGAACCACTTCCCTTGTTCCCTGTATGATTAATGTTCTCAAATCCCTCATGTTTTGCCTTCCTTGGGGTTGTTGGTGATCCCAGTGAGGGTCCACATTTGGCCATTTCTGATCTCCTGGGGGTCCCGCCTGATTCTGTCTTTCCCAAATTCTCATTCTAGCTTGTCTAATCATTCCCCGTTCCTCAGCAGTAAATAAGATCCCTAAACTGGATTGTATTTCTTCCCAGGTATAAGTATTGGGACCTAAGAATTGGTCTAATTTTTCAGCTACTCCTAGGGGATCATCTAGTAGGGTCCCCATCTCTTTCTTGAAATTCCTTACATCTGCGGTATTTAATGGGACTGCCACAAACCCGATGCCTCCCTGATTACCTCCAAGGGGTACCTCTCGTAAGGGATATAGAGAAGCTCCCTCAGATGCGGCAGTCCTACTTCTTGTACATAAAGCTGGAAGTAGATCTAATTCCAGTGCTGTTGGTGGTGGAGGCAGGGGTAACGATGACTCTGGTGGAGATACTACAGCCGCTAGCGGGGGAGTCACCGGAGGTGGATTGTTAAAATATGGAGGCGGTAAGTTATCCAGTGGCTCCCATTTATCCTCTTTTTCCCCCTCCTTTTCCATTCTTATCTCCCTCTTTTTCCTTAAACTTTTCATCTGTTTTTAATGTAATTATTGAGGCTGGAAAGGGACGTGAAGTCCTAATCCATAATCCTGCATAATCACTTTCTTCCTGACTAAAAGGTTCCTTTGAATTAACATAAGTGTTTAAAGCCTGGCAAATCCAGTCTTCAAAAGATCCAAAAATAGGCCAAAAAACGTGTGGTTTTAAAGGTTCCTTTGGCCACTCAATCATACAATATTGAATCACTTTTAATTTACTTTTTCTTTTTCTGGGGCCTCTTTTATTCCAATTCCTAATCATTATCCCTAATGGACTTTCTGGTGGTATATCTGGTAATTTGCTCCCTTTCTTCTGGTCCTGGGTCTTCGATTTTGTCTGACTCATCTAGGAATTTTATTGTGGCAATTACTATAGCCCTTGGTTACCGGTAAGAGTGTCTTACAGGGGGGTTAGGACCTATCACCCACCCACGAATCCTATAGGAATCGCTTCGGTCCTTCACCGGCCAAGTCCCTCGCGGGAGATTGGAACCGCGGTTAGAAGACCTCCACAATCGCTTCGGAACCAGGTTCCGTCTCAATCACACTCTTACACACACAGGCAACCGAATCCCACCCAACCGAACGGGGGGATTCATGGAGGGGGTTGAGAAGATTCCAGGAGGTGTTTTGGGGGAAAATTAGGTGTTTTGGGGTGTTTCTGAGGGGGTTGAAGCCGGGGATTCACGAGGTGGGAGGTGAGAAGGTTCGGGGGGGTGGGTTTGGGGCAGATTGAGTAGTCTTGGGGTGCGTTTCAGGGGGGTTTGTGGGGAGGGGGTTGAAATGGTTCCAGTTTTTTTTTAGGGGAAATTGGGTGGGTTTGGGGTGTTTTTGGTGGGTTTGAGGGGGGTGAGAGAATTCCAGGAGGTGGTTTAGGGGTGCTTCTGAGGGGTTTGAGGGGGGGTCATGGAGTGGGAGGTGAGAGGGGGGTGTTTTTGGGGCAGATTGAGTAGTTTTGGGGTGGTTTTTTCAGTGTTTGGGGGGGAGGGTTATAGAGAGGGGGTTGAAAGGGTTCCAGGAGGTGTTTTTTGGGGGAAAATTGGGTGGTTTTGAGGATGTTTTTGGAGGTTCTTTGATGGAAGGCGTGTTCACAGAGAAGGTTGAAAGGATTCCAGGAGCTGGGTTTTTTTTAAACTGTTTTTTTTGGGGTGTTTTGAGGGTTCTTCGGGGGCTTTGAGGTGGAGATGCATGTGTGTGTGTGAGAGAGAGGCTTCCAGGGGTTGTTTTGGGGGGAAGATTAGGTGTTTTGAGGGTATCAGAGGGTTTGGATGTCTCAGGGCTGTGAGAATGAATCACTGAATTTTGCTCTTTAATTATCTTGTTGTATTAATTAGACATGATCTCCAGACAGTGACGAAGTACCCGGAAGGACAAACGCACTCTCAGAGCTCTGAGAACCCATCGACACGCTTTGTTGTCTCACAAGACGCTGCAGTTTTGGTCAGAAGACAACCTGAAGGTTCTCTAGGTGTGGTCGAAGAAATTTTGAGGATTTTTTTGTCTGAAAGTGGTAGATCTTTGGGGAGATGAAGGGCGTCTTGAGACAGGGTGTCTGATTTGGTGCCAGATTGTCCAATAAAAAGCCTTTTCTTTGAAGACTTGTCCTTTTTGAGTTTTTTTGAGATTGAGTGTTTTCTCCCAACTTGGGGCTGGTTTGGAATCAGGTTTAGGTTCTTGGAGTCCCCACAAAGCCATGGTGGAGCCCTTCTAACCAAGGTTCCGTATCTCCACAAGGGTTGGAAGTGGAAGGCCCCCCTAGAGCCCCCTGGGACCCCTTTAAGGCCTTCCAGGACCCCTCAAGGACCCCTCTAGAGACTCATGGGACCCCTTTAAGGCCTTCCAGGACTATTCCAGGACCCTCTGGACCCATCTAGAGTCCCCTGGGGCCCCTTTGAGCCCTTCCAGGACCTATCTAGGACCACCAGGACCCCTTTTAAGACCTGCAAGACTCCTCTAGAGCCCCAGAGGACCTTTTTAAGGTCTTCCAGAACCTTTTCCCACCAGTCTTACCATCACATACAGCCATGTGTTTTGTGTAGTCGTCAGGCTAATATATCCATGCTGACAAGTACGATAAAGCTAGCGTAGAGAAACTAAAAATGAAAGCAGACCCCAGACATAAGAGGAAAGGCTGTGAAACTCCTATATTTACATCAAGTACAGACACAGTCTTTTATCAGCTGAGTTGCACCCCTTCCTCTCACAGAACTAACTCAACATGATCACTGCTGCAACATCATTAGACGGCTGCCACTGCAGGGATCTGTGAATCCCAGGCATGTACAAAAAGCAAGTCCTGTGCTGGGGTCACAGAGCGCTGGGGCAGAGAGGGAAAGAGTGGAAGAAAATACCCTAAAGCTCTGCCACGTTAGACATCCTGATGATATCAACACACGAATCTTTTCAGAAGCTTAGAAGAAAATTTCAGAGCAAATAGGAATCTTATAAAACCACGTGGGTACATAAAGAGGAGCTGACTTGTTTGAGAAGCACAAGTGACTGGTTTAAAAAAGAGAGGCGTTAGGAGCCACGCAGACAGACAGAGGATTAAAAAAAAAAAGGGCAGGGATTAGCAGAAAAGATCAGAAATACCAAGATGAGCAAGAAAGGGTCCTGTCAAGGTACAGAGTGAAATGGAAAACTAGAAGTGAGCAATACAAAGGGATAGGGAGAGAAAGAGCAGAACGGAAAGAGAGGAAGGCAAGGGACTCGCAGGCACAGAGGAAAAAAAAGAACTCCGGGGATCAGACCAGTGACATTTTTGGGAAAAAGAGAAGGAAGCAGACTGGGACAAAGATGGAAAAGGAAAAAGGTGCTGTGGGTGCAGGACAGAGACAGAAGGTTTGAAAGAAAAGGGAGAGGAAACAGAACAGAAAAATAAAAGAAGAGGGGTACAGGAAAACCAAGGGAAAAAAAGGAGTACAACAGCACTGTAAATACAAGGAACTAAGAAGTCCAACCCTAAAACGTTCAATACCTAGTCCCATCGCTGGCTCAAGGTTGTATTGAAAGAGCATACACCGTTATTTCTGCCAATATCCCTTTTTTGTATTCAGCACTTTTCTTGCTGTGAATGGAAGGCAGAGTTAATACCATCCACCTGCTCCCCAGGCCCTATTTATGCCTTTGAGGGGTTTGCCCCACCCTGTTCCCAGGTGGTGGTTGTGGAGGCTCAGGGGTATATAAGCCACAGGCCTTCCCTCAGGAGGTCACTCAGCTTCTGATCATCTTTGAGATCAGTGCTCTGCTCTTCTTTCAAGTGTTTGCTGCTTTTAAGCATGCTAAGCTATTTTAGCATTTTTTTTTTTTAACATCTATTAGAGAAGTAGAGGCATACGTTGGAGGTAAGAGCTTTGAGAGGAGTCCAGGCCAAGCAACGTATACAGCTGTAAGTATATTTTCTATGTGCCAGGAACGTGTTTGTTTTTAAGTCAGTAATTTTTTTACTGGGTGTTGGAGATGACAAGATGTTTTAATAGTTGGGTTTTTTATTTTTATTCTAGGTGCTTTGCCTTTGCTTAGAATTTCTGATTATGAGATGATTTGTTGCTATTCCTCATTCCATGTGATATGGTGCATTGGTGCTAAAGCCTTTGCAGTTTGTAACAGACACTGTAGGTTATAATAATCTGGAATTCAGTTTGTCAGCCTACAGTGGGAATTTGAGTCTGTGGAATGGCAGAAGATAGAAGTGGCCAGCAGAACACAAGGAAGGGTTCAGAAGCACAGTTCCCAAGGAACAGCAACACAGAAAGGTAAGGGAGTTCAAATATAGGGCAGGTCCTGTTTGGAAGGAGGAGGCTTCCCTCTCTGGCCATTCAGGAGTGGAGAAGGACTAATGGTTTAGGACTGGGGGATGCTTGGGAAAGGGAGGTGGGTTCGTTGGTCTTTCTCAGGTTGGTTTTCAGTCAGATGTAAGTGCCATTCAGCCTTGCCCTGTTCTAGTCTCTCTGCAGATGGTGGGATGAACGATGAAGTTTGACACGCATGGTGTGGATCATCTGGACCTTAATGCAGCAATTGTCTGGTTTGCACGTAGGATGAGTCTGATCTTGAAAAGCATCAGCTACACTAAAAAACGTAATCTTCAGGGCTCTGAGACCTCCGCTCCCCTGTGCCTTCTACTTACTGTGTTCCCTAACAGACTTCTTTGTATCCATCTGAATGTCAGAGACCTGGCTGCTTAAAGGTATGGACTTGGTGCTTATGTGCAATACAGGATTTTGTCCCTACTTTCCTTTCAGTTTCTCAGGAAAGAGAATGGATATTATTTTCACTTGTAACAGTTAGTACCTGAGCAACTCTTCCTCATCTGGTCTGTGGGCACACGAGCCTCCCTTATTAGCAGAGTTCTGGATTTTTCCTTAACTTACCAGTGAAGTTTGCTCTAGTATCGGTCACAGCAGTTGTCACCTCCTCCTTGTTACCCATTGGGGGTTTTTTATGGTCATTGAGTTTCCAGTTTAGGCCTTTCGGTAGTCAAATCACAACATTTTGAGTTTTTCCATTGACTGACTGCCTCTGTAATTCCTTTAGAGTCTTTCTAAATTATTGGCTTCGAGTGCCTCTCACCACTGTTGCATTGGGCTTCTCATCTTATCTGCTTTGTCTTTTGGGCTGTCTCCATCGCTGCATAGTGAGTGTCCTGTGTTTTTATGCCTTCTGTGTCTATCACCTTTACTAGATTTCAGCTAGAATATTTTTGCAAGTTTTTTGTTCAGTCGTGTGACTGAAGTCGGGTAACTTCCTAACATCTGGATCCCCACGGCTCGCCTTTCTTTTGTCCTGGATATTGCCACTGTATTCCTATGAAGGGAGCGGTGGGGAGAGGGAAGCAGACCGCATAGAATTCTGGGGCACCGGTAAGCTATTCAGGCTTATTCTAATCATTGTGGGGCTGACGGTGAGATGGAAGTTCAGTATGTCTCTAAGAGCAAAGCATTAAATGGTAACTCTGTGAAGTATTTACCTTTGGTTTTGAAGTACAGAGCAGGCCACCTTAGAAACACGAAGAGCATCTGAGATGAGCTGGGTACTAGGGAGAAGGAGAACAGGAAAGACTACTCACAACGACAGTGACTTTCTCTTGTTATCTTAGTTGGCTGAGGTGATAACAGCTGCAGCATCTGACATTAGAAGCAGAACAGAGCAAGTGAGTGAACAACATGGCAGTTGGGCAGAGCAAGTTGTTCTGGGAGACACAGACGCTGAGCAGTGCAATGCTGACTGTCGGCACAGTTTTAGTTCTCCATTTGCTTATCTGGCAGATGGGAAAGAGGATCCTGTTAACTGTAGGATCACCCCACATATCTGATGCTGTTGCAGTTTTTTTCTGCTGAGAATGACTCCTGGCCCTCTCAAAGTTAAGTTGAGGTACCAGGGCTGGGGTGGGCTATGGCAGAGGGGAGAAGGTTGGGAATAGCAGGGAGGTAGTTTTAGTAGTAACACAGGGAGAGGGCCATGCAGGAACAGTCCTCTTTGGGCAGGTAAAGGCAGAGGGGCCTACTTCTCAGCCCAAAGCTAGCGTGGGCAGGGCAGTTCCAGCCCGTGTCTGTTGTCGTCTAGTTTCTGGAGTCTGTGTACCACGTCTTAAGTTTTCTCCAGGTCTTGATGTCTCCTTTGCACTCAAGGCATGCTGGACGTGCCTTGGGCACCGTGTCTAGGGTCCCGAATGCTTGTACTCATCAATGCAGTGTCGATCGGGCACTGCTCTTCTTGCACCGCAATCCTAAAGCGTGGATCGGTCTTGTGTTTTGGAAGGTTGTGGTCAGATGTCTCTTTTGCCACGGCCTCGCAGCCTGCGTTGGCATCAGTGTTCGTTAGTCATCCATTTTCTTGGATGCCTGTTCTGGGATTTGTGCCGTGCGTCCTCTGCATCTTTGGGTCTTAAAACGGGGCTTCCTGCCCGTGTCTGTCGTCTAGTTTCTGTAGTCTGTGAGCCACGTCTTAAGTTTCCTGCAGGTCTTGATGTCCTCTTTGCACTCAAGGCATGCCGGACGTGCCTTGGGCATAATTGATGAGCAAAAGCAGACAAGGGGGATTGGGAGTGTTCGTTAGAGCTTGGCGTTCTTTGCCTTGAAGACCTTGGAAGTTGATAACGAAGGAGCCAGCTAGCAGAACTTTACTGATAAGGGGGCATTGGAATGCAGAAAGCTGTCTGCATTTGGTTCAGGAGTTTGAAAGCAGCCGGAGGAGACCGAGTCCGTGCAAAGTTCAAAAAGAATAGTCATCCTGAGGAAGACTTCCTACCTAATCTCCAAGACCCTGGCCCACGACCTTCAGGAGGCACTATGCAGGCGTGAGACTGGAGTGAACTTTCCAGAATTAATTATAATACGAAGTGGGGAAAGGGTACGAATATGTAGTAGGCGCCTATGCATGTCTTTACACTATAAGTAGCTGCTTGTTAAGCTATACGGTGTGCAAGCTAGGAGGAGGAGAACCCCCTTGCACCCCAGCGCTGGAAATAAACATACCTGCTTTATAACTCATTTTGGGTTATAGGGTTTGATTCCGCAAAACACTTTGGCACCCCCGATGGGACACCCTCTCTGCCCGGCTGCAGGATCGGTGGGGAGTGGGACATTCTAAGGCGCGCCCCGGTAAGCTGTTTGTCCGGAGAATCTCCCATCTCTACACGATCGCTGCAGGGGGAGAGACGGCCCACCAGCAGGCGGACCAGGTATGTGATTTATGTATGATATGATAGGATAATTTGGATTTACCCGCAGGGTAGTAGCGGATGAGTCTGTAAATTGTGGATGGGACGCCTCACGTGGTGACAAAAGGTTAGGATCACTTTGCCGAGACCCCGTAAGTCCATGAGGGGAGATATGAATCCCCTACTTGCGCAGGGTGAGGAGGTGGCACTGCCCTCCCCTGGGTAAAATAGGAAATTCGCTGTTGTGGTCTGGTATGGGTGCTCCCTGCTGTGATAGCAGGGCACCAGGTAAAATATCATCCCAAGAATCTTGTTAGACGGAGATGCAGAGTGAGGGATTGTGGTATAATCCCAAGATTCTCGTTAGATGGAGATGCAGAGTGAGGGATTATGGTATTGTAGATAAGATATTATAGTAGGATATTACTGTGAATTGTTTTCCTTGCTAAGGAAGCAGGAGTGCACCATATGAGATACCTATTGTCTTCTACACCTGTTGCAAATCTTCAGTATCAGTACTGTGTATATTTTAATCGTTAAGAACTGTGTATATTTTAATACACAGTACTGTGTATATTTTAATCGTTAAGAACTCATTTTAAACTTCTCCTGTGTTGTGGAGTGTTTGTATGCGAGTGCGTGGTTGCGTGAGACGCGCAACTGAGCACGAAGCGAGTGCGGAGTTCCGATCCGCGGTTCTGCTCTCCTGCGAAGGAAGCAGCCGGAGACGAACGAAGCGAGCGATCACTGCTATATGTCGTGTGTTTCATGTCATAAGTATACTCTGTGAATTGTTTGACGTATAACAGAGTACCAGCAGAATTGAGAGGGATAGCTTACCAGGGGACGTTCTTCCTCAGAGGTGGACTGAGCTCAAAATGTTGAAAGACTGCCAAACTGGTTAGAAGCCACGTTTCTTGATCCTAGGAATGTACCTGCGAAGCCTTTTAATTCTAAATGTCCGTTTAGCCAGCAGATGGGTATATTTACCTCAGGTCTTTGGAATGGAAGGCTGCAAAGAATGAAATTTCATAATACCTAGCATAGAAGAAGGGGGGAAAAATGGAGAAAAACGGGAGAAGTGGTTGAGAGTGCCCCTCCCTTCCCCCCCCTTCCTGGTATTCGAGTTATGTGAGTTAGGTGCTCTGTGTGAGTTAACAATTCACCTCCCAGAATGTGAGTTAAGTGCTCTGTGTGAGAAAAAAGAATAATTTGGAAGTGTAAAAGCAAAAGGTTTGCGTGGACAGGGGCCTAGAATTCTGCAGGCTGCAGGAATGGATCAGATTTGGTGTTTGGACTATCGTGAAGTTTTAATTTGCTACTCAGGTTGGGATCGCTCTGTCCTGAGTGTCTGTAATCTGTAGATGGGAATTGTTGTTGTTCCTAGTCTAAGTCCCTGAGAACTTAGAGACGGGACACTTGTAAGTGTTTAAATGATTTGTGGAATTTGGAGAAAGGTAGAGTCCGAAGGTAGTATGACGGGCAAGAATTTCCTCAGGCGAGCCCGTTAGGATGCGTATTACAGCACTGGAAGGAATCGGCTGGGGGGAGCCGGAGGCTCAATGAGTAAGAAGAGGATCACAGTACCGTTTTGCAGCTAATCTTTTTAAAGAGAAGGAAGTGGAATGAAGTGTTTTTAACCCTCCGAAACCATCGGGAGTGGCAAAGGGACAGTGGGATTTTGAGTCGGCATCTGCGATCGTTGGCCATCCCTTTTCTTGGATCCCTGTTCAGTGCATCCTCTGTGCCTTTAGCTCTTTCAATGGGGCTTCTTGCACGTTCATCCTCCCAGTTGCGGCCATATCTCTTTGTAACGAGACATGTTCTTTCGCTTTTCCAGGGCTGCCATAGATGCTTCCTCATAGCCCTGTACATCGTCTTGCTCAATGACGTGTCTGGTCCAGGAGTCATTCTTCTTACAGTGAATTTTCTTTTGTCCCTGGTTCACGACATCGGACTTGCGTGTGGTGTTCTGTGTATATTTTGTCTGGCTGGAGCCGCTCTGCCCGGTGCATGGAGGTGATAAGAGTGAGCAGAGGTACAAGGGCAAGATTGTGCGGTTAATATGCTGATAGGCCTAAACCTTGCAGTCTAGGGGCATCCCGTACGTTGCAGAAGAAGTAGTGGGCAGTCTACGCTTTAGGGTAGTATCTGAGAATGTCTCATTTTCTTTTGCAGGTGCCACATGCAGCCTCAGAGGGGCAAAGCTTCATGCAGGCAAATGGTCTGAGGTGAGGGTGTTGTGTCTAAACAGGTGTCTCAGAGCTAAATTTTACAGACCAACTCAGCTGAGCATTTCTATTTGATTTCGCAGGCGCCATGCGGGCTGCCTTTGGAATAGGAAGAGCGTCTGAGGTGAGCTGGGTAATGGGAGGGATGGAGCACGGGCCTGTCGATTTCTCATAAGCTGGGCGCTGTGTAGCACAATGCTGACTGCTGGCACTGTGTTTCCTGTTCTGTCTTCTTGCAGATGAAGAGAAACCTGTTGACCGCAGGATTATCCCAGACAGCAGATGTGACTTGAGCCGGTTCTGCCCAGCACAGCTCAGGCTCTTTGACCTCTGAAAGCTAAGTGGAGTGACTAGGGCTGGGGTCGTGCTGGGAAGAGGGGAGGTGATTTGTAATAGCAGGGAGCGGTTTTAGAAGTAGCATAGAGGAGAGAACTGTGCGGGAAGTGTCCCCTTTGGGCAGACAAAGGCAGAAGGAGCTCCTTTTCAGTCTAAAGCGATCATGTGTTGGGCAGAGTGGCTCCAGTCTGTCTGTGTTGTTGTCATTTATGTAGTCTATGTCCTGTGTCTTAGGTCTTTCACAGGTCTTGATGTCCTGTTTGTGCTAGAGGTACGCTTGGGCATCATCTCTAGGGTCTCAAGTGCCTGTACTCATTGTTCCCGTGCCAATTGTGCGCTGCTTGTCTTACATTGCTGTCTTACAGCATGCATGGGTCTTGCTTTCTGGAAGTTTCTGGTCAGTTGTCTGTTGTGGTGGCGTTGCAGGCCACGTCAACTTCTCTGATCGAGCGCTTGCTTGCACTTCCTTGTATCCGTCCCCTCTTCTGGGGCTTCTTCTATGCATCCTCTACATTCTAAGGTCTTTAGGCACCACTTCTTGCACGTGCATCCTCCCACTTGTGGCCATATCCCTTAGTAAGGGGCCACGGTCTTCCACTTTTCTGGGGCTGCCGCTGAGACTTCCTCGCAGCCCGCAGGTATTCTTGCCCTGTGGCATCTCTGGTCTGGGGGTCATTCTCCGCAGAGTTTTCTTTTGTCTCCGGTGTGTCGTCGTTTTTTTTATGTGCAGTGTTGTTCCATATGTTTGTCTGGTCGGAGCTGCTCTGCCCGAGGCAAGGAAGTAATAATTGTCAACAGAAGTATATTAGTAAGGTTCTATGGTTAATGTGCCGATACGGTCCGTGCTTGTAGCCTAGGCTCATACAGTACACTGCCCATCGAGTAGCCATAGATGCAACTACTGAGGAAAGTAGTTTCTGCCTGGCTCTGCAGCTACAGGGGGGATGAGCAAGGCTGTGTGGGATAAACCATTGAAGTGGTAGCAAAGCAGATCATAATCAAGGGTGTTATTTATGGTATGTGTGGGACTTAACATTTGGGTTTGGTTGGGGTTTTTTTGCTTGCTTTTTTCTCTGCCCGCTTGTAGTGTGAAAGAG
The DNA here is from genome assembly GCF_017976375.1 of Cuculus canorus. Classification (NCBI taxonomy): domain Eukaryota; kingdom Metazoa; phylum Chordata; class Aves; order Cuculiformes; family Cuculidae; genus Cuculus; species Cuculus canorus. Next base: position 1,046,545 of record NC_071438.1, read on the forward strand.
GGTTATTATCAAATGGAAACAAGATGTCTGGAATTCTTAAGCTACTGCTGAGTATTGAGATGACTTACTCAGTATTGTTTTTCAGATGCAGGAGGACAACCTGTGTGCCGAATGGTGATTGCTAGGCAAGGAGAACGCAAGCATCAAATGCATGCAAGCAAGCCAGCCGTCGGAGCATGCGAGTCCTCGATACGTCCAGGCAAGCCAGCCCTCGGTGCAAGGAACCCAGCATTTGTGTGCAAGCTAGGCCTCGGTGCGTGCACTTAAAACAAGGACTTGGTGCAAACAAGCCAACCCTTGGTGCGTACACTTAAAGCAAGGACTTGACGCGAGGGCTTAGTGAAGCCGTGTAATCACTCAATGCCAGCTCTTGCCAGGGAGAAGTTGATGCGGGCATGTAAACAAGGCAGCCACCCAGCCTTCAGTGGGTGCACTTGATGTCAGCTAGCCCTTGGTGTGTGCAGACAAGCAACCACTTGCTGCCAAGACTGGATGCCAGACAGCCCTTGATGCCTGCCTGCCCGCCTGACAGCGAGGACTTTGGTGCACGCCCTTGATGCCTGCCTGCCTGCCTGACAGTGAGGACTTTGGTGCACGCCCTTGATGCCTGCCTGCCCGCCAGCTAGTTCTTGGTGCGTGCACTTGATGCCTGCCAGCTTGTCCTTGGTGCATGCCCCTGAAGCAGTGAGGACTTGGCTCCTGGCTTGTGACGTATGAATTTTATGTATGCAAACAAGTCATCGGCGCTCACCTGTGGGCAAGGATGTGATGGAAAAAGTTCGTGCAAGCAAGGACTTGATGCAAGCCTGGCCTTAGTGCATGCATGCAAGCAGGAATGGCCTTGATGCCTGCCAGCATGGATGCAAGCATGGATGCAAGCAATTATTTCACTTGTGCAGGCGAGACCTTGATGTCTTTATGCAAGCAAGCTAGCGATGGAAGAACTTGATGCAAACTCAAGGTGCCGGCAAGGACTTGAAGCACAGCCTTGATGCATGCATGCAAGCCAGCCCCAGGTGGAAGCGAAGACTTGAAGCAAGAATGCCCTTGGTGCCTAAAAGGAAGCACTTTGCATCTGTGCAAGCATTTGATGTGTCTGAATGCATCTAGGGAGGAATGTGAGCGTGTGTGTAGGTGGATGAGTGACTGGGGCTGTAGAGGTGGGAGTCACTTATTGTTGTGCTCTTTGAGGTTGTATGTGGAGTAGAATATCTTGCTATGCAGGCAGTTAGCACAAAGAAATTGAACGTAGAATTAATTTTTTTTTTTTCCCGGGTCCTGGCCAGTCTACAAGGTGATGATCATCGCCAAGGTTTGGGCGCAGGCCGAGCCGGGACTGGGTTTTTTTGAGGCAGGGCAAATTTTTGAGGCGCCTGGGAACACAGTTCCTAGGGAGCCGTGCAGCCTAGGGGTGATGGTTGTTGTGGCTGGCAGGTGGTGGCACGCATGGGCTGGGAGGGAGGAGCGGTTTATGTGGCAGGGATTGCCTGTGTGGTTGGGGGGGTGGTGGGGTTGCTTCTGAGGTTGTCTGTGTAGTGTTTAGCTTTGCAGGTACTTAACCTTAAAAAAAAAATAGAATAAAAAAACCCCAGCTGGGGGATTTTTTTTTTTTCCCCCAGCTGGGTTTTTTTTCCCCGGTCCCGGCCGGTCTGCGAGGCGATGATCATCGCCAAGGTTTGGTCGCAGGCCGAGCCGGGACTGGGTTTTTTTTGAGGCAGGGCCAAATTTTGAGGCACCTGGGAACACAGTTCCTAGGGAGCCGTGCAGCCTAGGGGTGATGGTTGTTGTGGCTGGCAGGGGGTGGCACGCATGGGCTGGGAGGAAGGAGCGGTTTATGTGGCAGGGATGGCCTGTGTGGTTGGGAGGTGGTGGGGTTGCTTCTGAGGTTGTCTGTGTAGTGTTTTGCTTTGCAGGTACTTAACCTTAAAAAAAAATAGAATAAAAAAACCCCAGCTGGGGGATTTTTTTTTTTTTCCCCCAGCTGGGTTTTTTTTCCCTGGTCCCGGCCGGTCTGCGAGGCGATGATCATCGCCAAGGTTTGGGCGCAGGCCGAGCCGGGACCGGGTTTTGTTGAGGCAGGGCCAAATTTTGAAGCACCTGGGAACACAGTTCCTGGGGTGTGCTCCCCTGGAATGTGGTAATAGTTCGTTATGGTGGGCAGGTAGGTTTGGTATATTGCAGTTGAAGGGTTGGGTGAGTCAGTCCTGCTGGCTACTGTTGAGGAGAACTAGATTGTAATAAGTTAACTATAAATTTGATGTCTTTAAGGGGGGGTTGTAGTTGATAGTATAATTATATGAAATAATAATTTAAAAAAAGCAGATCTGACTTTTGAGGGCCCACTGAGGTCTGCATAGCTTTCTCTCTTTCTGGCTTGAGAGACTAGTTCTGGCTAAGATGTTGCTTCAATGATGGAGGCTTGATCGTGTGTACTGCTGGGGTGAGAGATGTGGAATAGGCTGTAATTACTGTGCTGAGAAGTCTGGAACAGGAAAAGTAGGTAAGTCTAGGGGGTTTGGGATTTTTTTTCACTCCTTGGCAGTTCTGCCTCGGGACGGCCGGAGGAGTCGCCGTGGAGCCGCGCCTCGGGACGGCCGGAGGAGTCGCCGTGGAGCCGCGCCTCGGGACGGCCAGAGGACTTGCTAAAAGCAAACATTGTTCAGAGGTATAGTTAAGAGTGCTGGTGCAACTTTAAGTCATTGTACTTTCCTGTGAGGTTCCCGGTACCTGCCTGGTAAAAAAGCTAGTAATGTTGAAGTTGAAATTTCATGTGTAGTTTTCAGTGTAACTGTCGTACAGTAGTGTTTTGAGTATAACTTGTATTGACAGTAGCTCTAATGGGTGTAACTTGTACCGTGTGTGATTTTATAGTATTTCACAGTTTTGAGTAGAATTTGTATTGAGCCTACAATTTTGAATTTAGCTATTGTAATCAGTCTGTGTCGAGTTTACCTCCATTGCATTATGTCGTATTGAATAATGGTACTGTCTTGCATAGCGTTTAGTCGTGTCTTACTCTCTCGTGTTGTATCTCACTCCGCAATCTAGCGTGTAGCGTTTTGTAGTCTCAAACTGTTTGACTGTGCTGTATAGTCTTTGGCATCTAGCTCTGTAATGTCGTGTCGGGTCTAACTCTGATGTATTGTGTCTAACTAATGTTGTCTGACTTTGTAATGTTGCAATGTGTTGCATCTAACTAACGTTGTACCACGTTTAACTATGTAATATTGGATCATGTCTAACTAGTGTTGCATCTAATTATAACTTTTGTGCCTAACGCTAATGTTGTCTTGCATTGGACTCTAGTGTTGCATCACGTGTAACTCTAATGTTGCGTCGGGTCTGACCGTACTGTTGCGTCTAACTCTGTAAGGTTGCATTGTGTCTGTGTGGCATCCCACTAATGTTGCATTGTATCTAACTCTGTAATGGAGTGTTGTGTCCAACTAACGTTGTCTAAAGAATGTTGCGTCGGGTCCGGCTGTACCGTTTCAACGAACTCTGTAAGGTTGCATCTAACTCTGTTGTGTGGCATCCAACTCTGATGTTGCACTGTGTCTGACTCTGTAATGGAGTATCGTACCTAACTCTACTGTTGTGTCAAAGTCTGTAAGGTTGCATTGTGTCTAATTCTGTCTTGTGGCATCCAATCCTAAGGTTGCATTGTATCTAACTCTGTAATGTACTGTTGCGTCTAACTCTAACATTGCATCAAACTCTGTAATATTGCACTGTGTTGGGGCTGACTATTGTTGCATTGTGTCTAGCTCTGTTGTGTGGCATCCAACTCTAACGTTGCATTGTATCTAACTCTGTAACATAGCGTTGCCTCTAATTAATGTTGTGTCACCTCTAACTCTGTAATGTTGCGCTGGATATGACTACTGCTGCGCCTTGGGCTCTGTAATGCGTTGCCTTGCACCTTAGACTCTGTAACAGGTTGCCATGCGTCTTGGACTCTGTAACAGGTTGCTTTGCGCCTTAGACTCTGTAACAGTTTGCCTTGCGTCTTAGGCTCTGTAACGCGTTGCCTTGCACCTTGGACTCTGTAACGCGTTGCCTTGCGCCTTGGACTCTGTAACGCGTTGCCTTGCGCCTTGGACTCTGTAACGCGTTGCCTTGCGTCTTAGGCTCTGTAACGTGTTGCCTTGTACTCTGTAACACATTGTCTTGTGCCTTAGACTCTGTAACAGGTTGCCTTGCGTCTTAGACTCTGTAACGCATTGGCTTGCGCCTTAGACTCTGTAATGTGTTGCCTTGTGCCTTAGGCTCTGTAACAGGTTGCCTTGCGTCTTAGGCTGTGTAACGCGTTGCCTTGCGTCTTAGGCTCTGTAACAGGTTGCCTTGTGTCTTAGGCTCTGTAACGCGTTGCCTTGCGCCTTAGACTCTGTAACAGGTTGCCTTGTGCTCAGACTCTGTAACAGGTTGCCTTGTACTCTGTAACGCGTTGGCTTGCGCCTTAGACTCTGTAACAGGTTGCCTTGTGCTCAGACTCTGTAACAGGTTGCCTTGTACTCTGTAACGCGTTGGCTTGCGCCTTAGACTCTGTAACAGGTTGCCTTGTACTCAGACTCTGTAACAGGTTGCCTTGTACTCTGTAACAGGTTGCCTTGCGCCTTAGACTCTGTAACGCGTTGCCTTGTGTCTTAGACTCTGTAACAGGTTGCCTTGCGTCTTAGACTCTGTAACGCGTTGGCTTGCGCCTTAGACTCTGTAACGTGTTGCCTTGCGTCTTAGACTCTGTAACAGGTTGCCTTGTGTCTTAGGCTCTGTAACGCGTTGGCTTGCGCCTTAGGCTCTGTAACGCGTTGCCTTGCGTCTTAGACTCTGTAACAGGTTGCCTTGCGTCTTAGACTCTGTAACGCGTTGGCTTGCGCCTTAGACTCTGTAATGTGTTGCCTTGCGTCTTAGACTCTGTAACAGGTTGCCTTGTGTCTTAGACTCTGTAACAGGTTGCCTTGCGTCTTAGACTCTGTAACGCGTTGCCTTGCGCCTTAGACTCTGTAACAGGTTGCCTTGTACTCAGACTCTGTAACAGGTTGCCTTGTACTCTGTAACACATTGCCTTGTGTCTTAGACTCTGTAACAGGTTGCCTTGTGCCTTAGACTCTGTAACGCGTTGCCTTGCGTCTTAGACTCTGTAATGTGTTGCCTTGCGCCTTAGACTCTGTAATGTGTTGCCTTGCGCCTTAGACTCTGTAACGCGTTGCCTTGCGTCTTGGACTCTGTAACGCGTTGCCTTGCGTCTTAGGCTCTGTAACGTGTTGCCTTGCGCCTTAGGCTCTGTAACAGGTTGCCTTGTACTCAGACTCTGTAACGC